>NC_134272.1:91088358-91283358 GCF_031893055.1 Leptodactylus fuscus
ATGTACAAGAATATAACTACTATAATACTACCTCCTATGTACAAGAATATAACTACTATAATACTGCTCCTATGTACAAGAATATAACTACTATAATACTACTCCTATGTACAAGTATATAACTACTATAATACTACCTCCTATGTACAAGAATATAACTACTATTATACTACTCCTATGTACAAGAATATAACTACTATAATACTACTCCTATGTACAAGAATATAACTACTATACTACTACTCCTATGTACAATAATACAACTACTATAATGCTACTCCTATGTACAAGAATATAACTACTATAATACTGCTCCTATGTACAAGAATATAACTACTATAATGCTACTCCTATGTACAAGAATATAACTACTATAATACTACTCCTATATACAAGAATATAACTACTATAATACTACCTCCAATGTACAAGAATATAACTACTATAATACCACCTCCTATGTACAAGAATATAACTACTATAATACTACCTCCTATGTACAAGAAAATAACTACTATAATACTACCTCCTATGTACAAGAATATAACTACTATAATACTACTCCTATGTACAAGAATATAACTACTATAATACTACCTACTATATTCAAGAATATAACTACTATAATACTACCCCTATGTACAAGAATATAACTACTATAATACTACCTCCTATGTACAAGAATATAACTACTATAATACTGCTCCTATATACAAGAATATAACTACTATAATACTGCTCCTATGTACAAGAATATAACTACTATTATACTACTCCTATGTACAAGAATATAACTACTATTATACTACTCCTATGTACAAGAATATAACTACTATAATACTGCTCCTATGTACAAGAATATAACTACTATAATATTACTCCTATGTACAAGAATATAACTACTATAATACTGCTACTATATACAAGAATATAAATACTATAATACTACTCCTATGTACAAGAATATAACTACTATAATACTACTCCTATGTACAAGAATATAACTACTATAATACTGCTCCTATGTACAAGAATATAACTACTATAATACTACTCCTATATACAATAATATAATTACTATAATACTACTCCTATGTACAAGAATATAACTACTATACTACTACTCCTATGTACAATAATATAACTACTATAATGCTACTCCTATGTACAAGAATATAACTACTATAATACTGCTCCTATGTACAAGAATATAACTACTATAATGCTACTCCTATGTACAAGAATATAACTACTATAATACCACCTCCTATGTACAAGAATATAACTACTATAATACTACCTCCTATGTACAAGAATATAACTACTATAATACTACCTCCTATGTACAAGAATATAACTACTATAATACTACTCCTATGTACAAGAATATAACTACTATAATACTGCTCCTATGTACAAGAATATAACTACTATAATACTACTCCTATGTACAAGAATATAACTACTATAATACTACTCCTATGTACATGAATATAACTACTATACTACTACTCCTATGTACAATAATATAACTACTATAATGCTACTCCTATGTACAAGAATATAACTACTATAATACTGCTCCTATGTACAAGAATATAACTACTATAATGCTACTCCTATGTACAAGAATATAACTACTATAATACTACTCCTATATACAAGAATATAACTACTATAATACTACCTCCTATGTACAAGAATATAACTACTATAATACTACCTCCTATGTACAAAAATATAACTACTATAATACCACCTCCTATGTACAAGAATATAACTACTATAATACTACCTCCTATGTACAAGAATATAACTACTATAATACTACTCCTATGTACAAGAATATAACTACTATAATACTACCTACTATATTCAAGAATATAACTACTATAATACTGCTCCTATGTACAAGAATATAACTACTATTATACTACTCCTATGTATAAGAATATAACTACTATAATACTACTCCTATGTACAAGAATATAACTACTATAATACTACCTCCTATGTACTAGAATATAACTACTATAATACTACTCCTATGTACAAGAATATAACTACTATAATACTACTCCTATGTACAAGAATATAACTACTATAATACTACCTCCTATATACAAGAATATAACTACTATAATACTGCTCCTATGTACAAGAATATATCTACTATAATACTGCTCCTATGTATAAGAATATAACTAGTATAATAGTGCTCCTATGTACAAGAATACAACTACTATAATACTACTCCTATGTACAAGAATATAACTACTATAATACTACTCCTATGTACAAGAATATAACTACTATAATACTACTCCTATGTACAAGAATATAACTACTATAATACTGCTCCTATGTACAAGAATATAACTACTATAATACTACTCCTATGTACAAGAATATAACTACTATAATACTACCTCCTATATACAAGAATATAACTACTATAATACTGCTCCTATGTACAAGAATATAACTACTATAATAATACCTCCTATATACAAGAATATAACTACTATAATACTACCTCCTATATACAAGAATATAACTACTATAATACTGCTCCTATGTACAAGAATATAACTACTATAATACTACTTCCTATATACAAGAATATAACTACTATAATACTGCTCCTATGTACAAGAATATAACTACTATAATACTACCTCCAATGTACAAGAATATAACTACTATAATACCACCTCCTATGTACAAGAATATAACTACTATAATACTACCTCCTATGTACAAGAATATAACTACTATAATACTACCTCCTATGTACAAGAATATAACTACTATAATACTACTCCTATGTACAAGAATATAACTACTATAATACTACCTACTATATTCAAGAATATAACTACTATAATACTACCCCTATGTACAAGAATATAACTACTATAATACTACCTCCTATGTACAAGAATATAACTACTATAATACTGCTCCTATATACAAGAATATAACTACTATAATACTGCTCCTATGTACAAGAATATAACTACTATTATACTACTCCTATGTACAAGAATATAACTACTATAATACTGCTCCTATGTACAAGAATATAACTACTATAATATTACTCCTATGTACAAGAATATAACTACTATAATACTGCTACTATATACAAGAATATAAATACTATAATACTACTCCTATGTACAAGAATATAACTACTATAATACTACCCCTATGTACAAGAATATAACTACTATAATACTACTCCTATGTACAAGAATATAACTACTATAATACTGCTCCTATGTACAAGAATATAACTACTATAATACTACTCCTATGTACAAGAATATAACTACTATTATACTACTCCTATGTACAATAATATAACTACTATAATGCTACTCCTATGTACAATAATATAACTACTATAATACTGCTCCTATGTACAAGAATATAACTACTATAATACTACCCCTATGTACAAGAATATAACTACTATAATACTACCTCCTATGTACAAGAATATAACTACTATAATACTACCCCCTTTGTACAAGAATATAACTACTATAATACTACCTCCTATGTACAAGAATATAACTACTATAATACTGCTCCTATATACAAGAATATAACTACTATAATACTGCTCCTATGTACAAGAATATAACTACTATAATACTGCTCCTATGTACAAGAATATAACTACTATAATACTACTCCTATGTACAAGAATATAACTACTATAATACTGCTCCTATGTACAAGAATATAACTACTATAATACTACTCCTATGTACAAGAATATAACTACTATAATACTACCTCCTATGTACAAGAATATAACTACTATAATACTACTCCTATGTACAAGAATATAACTACTATAATACTGCTCCTATGTACAAGAATATAACTACTATAATACTACTCCTATGTACAAGTATATAACTACTATAATACTACCTCCTATGTACAAGAATATAACTACTATTATACTGCTCCTATGTACAAGAATATAACTACTATAATGCTACTCCTATGTACAAGAATATAACTACTATAATACTGCTCCTATGTACAAGAATATAACTACTATAATGCTACTCCTATGTACAAGAATATAACTACTATAATACCCCCTCCTATGTACAAGAATATAACTACTATAATACTACCTCCTATGTACAAGAATATAACTACTATAATACTACCTCCTATGTACAAGAATATAACTACTATAATACTACTCCTATGTACAAGAATATAACTACTATAATACTGCTCCTATGTACAAGAATATAACTACTATAATACTACTCCTATGTACAAGTATATAACTACTATAATACTACCTCCTATGTACAAGAATATAACTACTATTATACTACTCCTATGTACAAGAATATAACTACTATAATACTACTCCTATGTACATGAATATAACTACTATACTACTACTACTCCTATGTACAATAATATAACTACTATAATGCTACTCCTATGTACAAGAATATAACTACTATAATGCTACTCCTATGTACAAGAATATAACTACTATAATACTACTCCTATATACAAGAATATAACTACTATAATACTACCTCCTATGTACAAGAATATAACTACTATAATACTACCTCCTATGTACAAGAATATAACTACTATAATACCACCTCCTATGTACAAGAATATAACTACTATAATACTACCTCCTATGTACAAGAATATAACTACTATAATACTACTCCTATGTACAAGAATATAACTACTATAATACTACCTACTATATTCAAGAATATAACTACTATAATACTGCTCCTATGTACAAGAATATAACTACTATTATACTACTCCTATGTATAAGAATATAACTACTATAATACTACTCCTATGTACAAGAATATAACTACTATAATACTACCTCCTATGTACTAGAATATAACTACTATAATACTACTCCTATGTACAAGAATATAACTACTATAATACTACTCCTATGTACAAGAATATAACTACTATAATACTACCTCCTATATACAAGAATATAACTACTATAATACTGCTCCTATGTACAAGAATATATCTACTATAATACTGCTCCTATGTATAAGAATATAACTAGTATAATACTGCTCCTATGTACAAGAATACAACTACTATAATACTACTCCTATGTACAAGAATATAACTACTATAATACTACTCCTATGTACAAGAATATAACTACTATAATACTACTCCTATGTACAAGAATATAACTACTATAATACTGCTCCTATGTACAAGAATATAACTACTATAATACTACTCCTATGTACAAGAATATAACTACTATAATACTACCTCCTATATACAAGAATATAACTACTATAATACTGCTCCTATGTACAAGAATATAACTACTATAATAATACCTCCTATATACAAGAATATAACTACTATAATACTACCTCCTATATACAAGAATATAACTACTATAATACTGCTCCTATGTACAAGAATATAACTACTATAATACTACTTCCTATATACAAGAATATAACTACTATAATACTGCTCCTATGTACAAGAATATAACTACTATAATACTGCTCCTATGTACAAGAATATAACTAGTATAATACTGCTCCTATGTACAAGAATATAACTACTATAATACTGCTCCTATGTACAAGAATATAACTACTATAATACTGCTCCGATGTACAAGAATATAACTACTATAATACTCCTCCTATGTACAAGAATATAACTACTATAATACTGTCCCCTATGTATAAGAATATAACTACTATAATACTACTCCTATGTACAAGAATATAACTAATATAATACAACCTCCTATGTACTAGAATATAACTACTATAATACTGCTCCTATGTACAAGAATATAACTACTATAATACTACTACTATGTACAAGAATATAACTACCATAATACTACCTCCTATGTACAAGAATATAACTACTATAATACTACTCCTATGTACAAGAATATAACTACTATAATACTACTCCTATGTACAAGAATATAACTACTATAATACTACTCCTATGTACAAGAATATAACTACTATAATACTACTCCTATGTACAAGAATATAACTACCATAATACTACCTCCTATATTCAAGAATATAACTACTATAATACTGCTCCTATGTACAAGAATATAACTACCATAATACTACTCCTATGTACAAGAATATAACTACCATAATACTACTCCTATGTACAAGAATATAACTACTATAATACTACTCCTATGTACAAGAATATAACTACTATAATACTGCTCCTTTGTACAAGAATATAACTACTATAATACTGCTCCTATGTACAAGAATATAACTACTATAACACTGCTCCTATGTACAAGAATATAACTACTATAACACTGCCCCTATGCTTTCAGGCGACTTCCTACAATCTAAGGGTGTGTTCACACAATGTAAAATTGAGAGTGATCTGGCACGTATACAGCGTGTCAGAATTTGCGGCTGCAAAATCACGGGCGCAAAATAATGTGGCGTATACGCTCGTAACTCCCATTGAACTCAATGCTGTATACATGCCAGATGACGCTCAATTTTACATCGTGTGAACGCTCCCTAATGGTTCTCCATTCTTCCGGGTTGTTGTTCTGGTACTGTCCCCTCCTGTTCCTATCTCTGGATCTTCACTTGCCGCTCATATATTTTTACTAGAACCATTTTCAGTCCTGTTCCTTTTTTCCTCACAGTCATAACATTTGCCTGAATCCTGTTTTTAGATGGAGAATTTATGTCCAACCCCAGAATTCAAGGCTGAGTTAAATGGAGTGTCTGAAATCTTGGCCAGGCAATGCAAACAAATAGCGAAACTGAGGCATTTAATCACCGAGCCGCTTCAGAACTTCAGTTTTGTACTTTTCTCATTAGATTTCCAAGTAAAACAAAGATATGGAAAAATAACAGGACCCCACCCTAAATAACATCCGCTTGTCAGAGGTCTGCATTGAAAAGACCAAAACAGCCCTTGGTTTGTGTAGCAGCTGTGTGTGCAGCTCTCGCCGTAGAGGAAGGTGCGCACCGGACCTTGACATTGATAGATCTGGCTTTAAAAACAAATCAATATCTGAAGTTTCCAGTAGTTTGTTCCGATTTGGAGCACAGGGGCAGGAGGATTCATTCCAGCTCAGCTACTATCTGTCGGAAACTGTATGTTCTCCATGTGTGGCGAGTGTCCTCCAAAGACATATCCAGATCCCACCCAACTATCCTATGATATACCCATACTGTTCACAATTGGAGGGTTCACGTGCAGTCTACCAATTCAAGTCCCAGACCTGGGGAGTCAAAAAATGATCTCCACCCTTACCCTTCATTCCAATCCCTTGCAAGTCTGAAAGACTCCAAAGGTTAAGCTAGATTCAGAGGTGTAACTAAAAAGTGCAAGACCCCATACCTAAATTTTGAAAAGGTCTCCCCACCTGGAGCATTTACTGCAAACCCCTCCTTCACCCCTCAGTATAGACACTTTCCTGCCTTCAGACCCCCAAATCCAATTTTGCTGTCTTCTGTTGAGTGCAGAATATTGCAGCAGGGTTCTGGGGATTTCTTTGTCTTGCTGGCTGGTCAGTTGCACCCATCCAGTCCTGCATTCAGCAGTTGACCCTCTAACACGACACTCACCAGGACGAGGGGGTATTGGACAGCGTTGGTAAAGTTGTCTGCTTGTCCCAGTGTAAAGTAGAGGGAGAGATGGCACTAGCTGGAGTTTGGAGGGAGTTGTGGCCCTCCCGGAGTATGGTGCCCATTCCTATGTGTTACCACCATGGATTCTACAATACCAGAACTGAATATTACATCCAAGGTCTAGAGCAATGTCAGAAACCTAAGATTTACCTTCCATTTCTATTTCTTGAAGGACAAGTGCACCTCAGCATTGGATTGCGCCATCTGAGATCCAGAGGGACCTCTTTGGTCCAGATTACAAAGAACACTGAGGCCGAGACTTCCGCCACCTTTCCATTGCTTTGGATGATTTGAGTATCCAAGATACCTCTAGTGATCCCTCTTTCTAAACATTTCACTCTTTGACATACAGACATGTCCCATAATGTTGGGTTTCACTATTGTAAAATAAGAAAAATCTTGAATGAACCCAAAAGTCCATCATTTTCAACAGAAGCCAAATTCTCTTGTGGGATTTACAATGTAACTAAAGTTAAGCATGTTCTGTATAGCTGGAGGAGAAGTCTGCAAATAGTTTCCTTGGCTGGGTCCACACTTTGCAGCGTCTAGATTTGCAATAAAAGTAATAGATACGACCAACATGACCTTGGCATTGGATTCCATTTGCACATTTGTGTTCATAGAACTTGTCTTTTGGAATGCAACAATTTTTTTTTTTTGGAAACATGAAATTTATTTGGATTTTGAACACAATAACCAGGATTGGATAATATGTATTGCATCTGCCATATTGAATATTGTTCATGCTACACCATGACATGTTGGATCTCTGTCCTTTCACACCTTGTCATTGGTGCAACATCTAAAGTGTCCAATGACAAACTTATTATTCAGCAAACTCTACAGAGTCAAAGATCCAGATACCATCTTATCCCCTCAAAAATGATGGGGCCCAAATGCAAATGTATCTCTGCAGATGTCAGGAGCCAAAAACGTGGATGGGCTGGAGGAATGTCTGATCTGGCTCCTTTGAAAACTCATCAGAAGCTGAAAAATGTGTTGTCTTGTCGGGTCATTAGACTTGTCCCTTGGCTGTCAAGTTGTCCTTCCTGCAGAAGGTGTTTGGAAATCATTCAGGTCTATTTTAATTCCTGCACTGTTAATAGTCTGTTTCATAGCAGTTCCTCTACTAAGACCCCCCCTTCCCCTCACTCTCGTGCTCTCGCTTCCTCTCTCTTTTTCACAACCTGACATAGAAAACAATCTCTGGAATTCTGAATTCCAACATTCAGCTGTCACATCCTTAACAAGCAGAAAATGAAGCAGGCATCAGGATGAATTTACCTTGGCTGCAAACTAGCTATGTGCCACATCGTTCAGCCTGAACATGGGGTTCAGAGTCCAACGTACTGGGACCATCTGGAGCCCAGTGACTGGAGAACATTTCTTGACTCCTCCAGAAATAACATCATTAGGAGTGAAATGGTTACCTTGTCTATGGAGCGGCATCACACCAGCTACTCCCTGGAACGTTCACCTTTCTCGAACAAGTGATATCACATGCAAAGTATTTACTGTGAGATAATTAATAGCTGCTGCGATGGATGACATAGATTACATTATTACACTCCATACATGGACCCGCTCCAAGATTAAGCCCCGAGACCTCTCACCGTAACCAGAGAAGCAGACGATGTGGAAAAACATTATTAAAAGTAAAGTCTTTGTAAGGCAATTAGTAGGAGAGAACAGTGGTGTAACATCTCCAAATTACATAAGTTTTATCTGAAAATCTCGCACTTAGGGGTGTTTCTGGCAAAGGGTTGCAAACTAGAAAGTTATGATCCAAATGTAATGGGATGAGGTGGAAGGCTTGGCCGGGAAAAGACACGTTTTAATTGCAGCTTTTCATACATTTCCTACCATTTCATGGTCTATTTACAAACAGTTGCAGACTAAAAAAACTCTGAAGGAGTCTGCTCATAATGGATAAGATTGTAATTTGCCGCTCAGTCCTTATTACTGGAATATCTCGCTATCTGCTATTACACTTTTTCCAGTCTAGTAATTGGGTTGACTGCTATGAAGCTCTGTATGGGCAGGTGACCATAACCAAACTACTCTAGCCAACAGCTTCTCCTTCCATCTCCATTATATACGTTCATGCTTGGCTCAGTTTTCAGTGGTGAGACAACTGGTGGTGACTTATCTCCCATTGAAATTCAATGCGCCTGTTCCATCTTTCCAGTCTACCACTGGAGAAGATACTGGTTGGATGGTCATCCAGTTCTATAGAGATCAGTAAGTATGGAGTCTATTGATTAGGTCTATCATGTGATGGATCTGGCACCATGCCAAGGCTTTCATTATAACGTCAGGGTGAACATGGCTAAACTATGACATTTTTGGAATCTGAAGACCCTCAAAGAACCCAACTTGCTTCACTTTTTCTTTGCAAGCTTCAACAAGGTAGAATTTTCAATGGCTAGCCTAAAGATTGTACTGATGAGTATGTAAGTCATTGGAAGGTCTAGTCTACAGTTTTCCTAACTAGTGGCCTTTGAGCATCCAGTATAGTGTTGACTAACTTTTGATCATGAAGTGCCAAAGAATATGAAAGCCAAGATAGTCTTTTCTATAGACCAGCATCAGATGACCCCACTGTAAAGTCCACCTGTACCAATTTGGTTGCTCCACTTGATGGCACAAATCTCTTTCCCATCTGTCACTTTGGTTGATGTACTCAGTTGACTCCAAGACTTAGTGCCCCAATGCCTGTCCAGTGTATGATTGTCTGAATGACATCACATAGAAATGGAATTGGAATAGGTTAGAGATCCTGTTGAGCTGTGCCGAGGCATAGAGGGTAAGTCAATTGATCTTCAATTAAGTAATCTACATTTTTTCCTATCTAGTGGCTTTCGACCATCCAATATAATAGTGATGGCCAAGTTTTTGACCATGAAACATCAAGGGAAATGAAAGCAGAGCCAATCTTTTATAAAGCCCGGCACTAGAGGACCCATTGTAATTTCCACCAATGTATCAATCTGGTTCCTTGGCCTGATGACACAATTTACCTTTAGGACTTCTCTTTGCCACCTATCACTTGAGATGAGTTATTAAATTGGCACCAACAACCCTGTGCCTGCTGCTGTTTGATTAATGTAGGTGGAAGCAGAATGGGTTGGGTTGGGTTGATCTGTGGGGTGTCCCTATCTAAACTACTGCATTAATGGTGGGATCGAGGAAGAAGTGGAGATGAAGCCTGGAGAGATACAGTAATGCAATATTGCTTTTTGTAGTGGACATACTTGTAGTCCTGCTTGGATGGCCAGTAATGGAAAGGCCATAAGTCAAATGCCTTGCACCCATGTTTCACCAAGAAGAACAACAGATTTGAGGTTTTTTTTAGCCCTAGTCTCTAGAGATGAGCGAATTCCGTTCCATTGAGTAGGTATTCAATCGAATATTAGGGTATTCGACATTTTCGATTCCAATTGAATACCACGCGGTAAACTCAGTAAAAATTTGTATCCCCTCCCACCTTCCCTGGCGCTTTTTTGCACCAATAACTGCAAAGGGGAGGTGGGACAGGAAGTAGGAAAACGTAGGCATCGAAAAAAAAATAGGAAAAAGTCATTGGCTGGCGAAATCAGGTGACCTCTGATTTATAAGAATAGTGTCAGCCATATTTGTGTCAGATGCGTTTTGGTGAGACAGTGAGAGACATTGTATTGAGGGTGAGATAGAGTTTAGCCGCTGCTAGGCAGGAAAAATGTAACAGCTCTTTTCAGAGCTACACTGCAGGAACAGAGTATATACACTGAACCTGCCAAAGATGCGTCAGGGTAGCATCAAGGGACGGGGATGTGGACGTGGGAATCCAGCTGGGGATACAGACCACAGTCGAGCTACTGGAGAGGGGCAGCCAGCAGTGCCACAACGTCAAGCAGGGTGCAGGGTACCCTGCTGACAAGGCCCGAGCACCAAGAACCTATGCTAGGGTGGATAGCAGATATTGTGGACCCGCAACCAGCATGTCCCGTCCACAGTACTGATGAGACACAGTTCCATGTGTCTGTGCCAGCACACAAGTTCCTCATCCTCCTCCTCCTCCTCCTCCTCCTCCAGCACCACCTTCACCGTTAACAAATAGTGTAAAAAAAACAATTAATGTTTTAGGGATCACCCCAAGGGCCAAAAACTAAAACTCTGCTGGTGCAAGGCTCAACCCAAAGGGCCTAAAACTGCAGGCAGAGGCTGAAGTCACCTGAAGGGCCCCAATCTCTGCTGGTAGCTCGGCTTGAGGGCCTGGAACTTAATTAGGAAGGGCTCACGTGAAGGGCCAGAAAAGTGAATTTTGGAAGGTCTTACCACATCACACACACACACACACACACACATCACATCACATCACATCACATCCACAATGACAGTTCAGGGTGGGGGCTGTTGGATTTCCCATTGCCTATTCCATCTGTGGTTGGTGGGGTGCTTGTTAATGTTTCTTTAGCTTTAAATTTGTGTTTCTGTCCATCCAATTGTGGAGGAAAGAAGGTTTCCAGGTATTTTCCACTTTCATAGAGGTTCTATTGAGTGTGGAAAGTGTGCAGTTGTTAGGCTGTGATGTTGGGGTAATACTGGGACTTAGGCGTGTTAGATGCCCCCAGACATGCTTCCCCTGCTGTCCCAGTTGCATTGCAGAGGTGTTGGCATCATTTCCTGGGGTGTCATGGTGGACTTGGTGACTCTCCTTAGTCAAATTGTGGTTTCCCCTGAAACAAGCATTTTTCCCCATAGACTATAATGGGATTCGATATTCGGTGGAATAGTCAAATATTGAGGGGCTACTCGAAACGAATATCGAATATTTCACCACTCGCTCATCTCTACTAGTCTCTTTATTCTCCATTAGACATAACTTATGCAGAACTATTATGAGGTTGACTTGGTCTTCACTAAGACATTCCCATACTATTTAGTAGGGATCTAGGAGAAACACATTAGCAGTCCTCTACATGCCGTGTACAGTCCTAAAGATTTCAGAGGTCAGACTTGAAATATAAGGTCAGGACTTTGATGAGACAGAAGACATCCCCGGCAACTTGTATTACTTTGGTATGACAGGACACAAATAGTTCATCCAAACTCCTGTTCTATGTGTCTGTCTGCGTAGATCTTCTTATCTTTTGGTTTATTTTTACCTTGGCTGTCCTCTTCTGGAGTCTGTGACACAGTCATCTGACTTATATTTTCATCCCTGCGGTCGTTCTGGGTAAGGGATATTTAAAATTAGTAATCCGTCATTCATTTGGCGGGGGCAAAACTCAAAAATAGGAACCCAGGGTTATTCTATCGTGTCTTTCCTCCGTGGGTTGGGTTGCGGAATCTCTTCCCTCGGATTCAGTGCATTTAGAAGGGTCAGCATTGTTTCCTTTAGACATAGGACATACCTTCATTGCTCAATATAGGTTTTCAAAAACAGCCGTGTATCTACATAGCTGAGACGTACAGAGAACCTTCCACCATAGAATGGCAGCCCAATACCTTAACCCTGGGGAATGATGACTTACATCTGGTTCTTTATCTCACCATCTCATAGAGGAAAGGAAGTTCTTAGGTCAATTTCTCTTTCCTATGATTTGAAAAATGTGGAAGTTCCTAAGAGGTAAAGGAACTCCGAGGATAGGTACTGGTCTACATGATAGCTTATAAATGGTTGATCCTCACCAATTACTAGAATGGGAATCCGAAGCAACTGATTCCTCCTGGTCCCTCCTCACAGTGCCAACCACTAGAGATGAGCGAGTAGTACTCGATCGAGTAGGTATTCAATCGAATACTATGGTATTCGAAATACTCGTACTCGATTGAATACCACTCGCTGTTCGAATGTAAAAGTTCAATGCAGAACCAGCATTGATTGGCCGAATGCTATACAGTCGGCCAATCAATGCTGGTTTTTCTCCTACCTTTAGAAGTCTTCTCCTTGCAGGGTCCCCGCGGCGTCTTCCGGCTCTTCATTCACTCTGCCAGGCATCGGGCCTGGGCAGAGCCGACTGCGCATGTCTGCTTGTAGTGCGGGCAGAGGACGCGGGGACGCTGCACGGAGAAGACTTCTCGGAGGATCCAGCCCGACCCTCACTCATGGACTTGGCAAGTATAATTTGATGGAATGTTGCCTACCCCTGAAACGAGCATTTTCCCCCCATAGACTATAATAGGGTTCGATATTCGATTCGAGTAGTTGAATATTGAGGGGCTACTCAAAACGAATATAGAACCTCGAACATTTTACTGTTCGCTCATCTGTACCAACCACTGAAACTCCTGATGTGTTTTTTTGGATGTCAATCCCTTTCATTGAGCCCTGCCCAGAAAATGGGTAACGCCTGTGTAAGTCTCATAGTAGTCTACATTGATACTCTATTGCCTAGGTCTGCAGTCAATAGAATATTGTCCCAATCCACTTGTCCGTGTGGGGCATATGGACACAAAAATGGTGGTCAATGACTGAACAATATTTGGGACCCCCATTATGGACCACATGTAAAGCCATCATTTAAGAACAGATCAGAGGGGATGTGAAGGAGCCAAGGTCTAGTTCCATTTGCCGGTGCGCTTGTTCCTACCTAACACCTCCATCTACCAAACTCTGACTTGTTTGCTAATTTACTATGAACACAACTGACCTTCTCAATGTTCACCCAGACGCCTCCTGACAACTAAACCTCTGCTGCCCTCCCTGACAACAAAGCTTGTACCCGAATTATGCTACCGCCCGACCCTCCTGTGACGCACATCGCGTTCTCGTCTGGTCAGAAACACTCATGTTTTTCTAATTTTGTACAAACCCTTTAAGGAGTCTTCACTTCATTCCAAGTCTCTGAAATTGTTGAGCTTAGGAGAAACAGCAAAACATCTAGAGAGTTGTGCCGGCCGAATCAATAAAAAAAAAAAACAGTAGGGTCACAAATATGGATCCCACTAGTACTGAATGGTGAAGGGTAACAGCAGGAACCAGCCAAAGACCCCATTGTTGTTTCGGCTATGGTCCCCGTCTGCCTGAGCACCTGAAGAATTACAAAGTAACAGAAGAAATTCCATGTGAAACATTCGTCACGTTGTTACATTTCACTATTTTGAATGGAAATTTTCATGTAACACAAACGCACGGAAAGATCCATGGGAAAATATTGTCCTACAAGTTTATTCCTCCAGATTAAATATTTCTGGAAGACGCAGCAGGCCAAGATCTTATTGTTAAGGTGAACTGAAGTAATGAAGGAAAAGCCTTTTATTGGAAAGACCATTGTGGGGCCTTAAAGGGCCTGAACTAGGGAATCCGGCAATACAGGGGATGTCTTAAGATTGCAACTATCTTGGGGTATTGGCCAAGGTGCAGGACTATTGAAGCCAGCTGGTGAAGGAGATCTTGTTTTACTAGTCTCAGAGTTAAAATATCCTAATATTTTCAGGTACACAGTAACTAGCAGAATAGTGAGCGCAGCTCTGGGGTATAATACAGGATAAGTAATGTAATGTATGTACACAGTGACTGTACCAGCAGAATAGTGAGCGCAGCTCTGGAGTATAATACAGGATAAGTAATGTAATGTATGTACACAGTGACTGTACCAGCAGAATAGTGAGCGCAGCTCTGGAGTATAATACAGGATAAGTAATGTAATGTATGTACACAGTGACTGTACCAGCAGAATAGTGAGCGCAGCTCTGGAGTATAATACAGGATAAGTAATGTAATGTATGTACACAGTGACTGTACCAGCAGAATAGTGAGTGCAGCTCTGGAGTATAATACAGGATAAGTAATGTAATGTATGTACACAGTGACTGCACCAGCAGAATAGTGAGCGCAGCTCTGGAGTATAATACAGGATCAGTAATGTAATGTATGTACACAGTGACTGTACCAGCAGAATAGTGAGCGCAGCTCTGGGGTACAATACAGGATAAGTAATGTAATGTATGTACACAGTGACCAGCAGAATAGTGAGCACAGCTCTGGAGTATAATACAGGATAAGTAATGTAATGTATGTACACAGTGACTGTACCAGCAGAATAGTGAGCGCAGCTCTGGAGTATAATACAGGATAAGTAATGTAATGTATGTACACAGTGACTGTACCAGCAGAATAGTGAGCGCAGCTCTGGAGTATAATACAGGATAAGTAATGTAATGTATGTACACAGTGACTGTACCAGCAGAATAGTGAGCGCAGCTCTGGAGTATAATACAGGATAAGTAATGTAATGTATGTACACAGTGACTGTACCAGCAGAATAGTGAGCGCAGCTCTGGAGTATAATACAGGATAAGTAATGTAATGTATGTACACAGTGACTGTACCAGCAGAATAGTGAGCGCAGCTCTGGAGTATAATACAGGATAAGTAATGTAATGTATGTACACAGTGACTGCACCAGCAGAATAGTGAGCGCAGCTCTGGAGTATAATACAGGATAAGTAATGTAATGTATGTACACAGTGACTGCACCAGCAGAATAGTGAGCGCAGCTCTGGAGTATAATACAGGATAAGTAATGTAATGTATGTACACAGTGACTGTACCAGCAGAATAGTGAGCGCAGCTCTGGAGTATAATACAGGATAAGTAATGTAATGTATGTACACAGTGACTGTACCAGCAGAATAGTGAGCGCAGCTCTGGGGTATAATACAGGATAAGTAATGTAATGTATGTACACAGTGACTGTACCAGCAGAATAGTGAGCGCAGCTCTGGAGTATAATACAGGATAAGTAATGTAATGTATGTACACAGTGACTGTACCAGCAGAATAGTGAGCGCAGCTCTGGAGTATAATACAGGATAAGTAATGTAATGTATGTACACAGTGACTGTACCAGCAGAATAGTGACCGCAGCTCTGGGGTATAATACAGGATAAGTAATGTAATGTATGTACACAGTTACTGTACCAGCAGAATAGTGAGCGCAGCTCTGGAGTATAATACAGGATAAGTAATGTAATGTATGTACACAGTGACTGTACCAGCAGAATAGTGAGCGCAGCTCTGGAGTATAATACAGGATAAGTAATGTAATGTATATACACAGTGACTGTACCAGCAGAATAGTGAGCGCAGCTCTGGAGTATAATACAGAATAAGTAATGTAATGTATGTACACAGTGACTGTACCAGCAGAATAGTGAGCGCAGCTCTGGAGTATAATACAGGATAAGTAATGTAATGTATGTACACAGTGACTGCACCAGCAGAATAGTGAGCGCAGCTCTGGAGTATAATACAGGATAAGTAATGTAATGTATGTACACAGTGACTGCACCAGCAGAATAGTGAGCGCAGCTCTGGAGTATAATACAGGATAAGTAATGTAATGTATATACACAGTGACTGTACCAGCAGAATAGTGAGCGCAGCTCTGGAGTATAATACAGAATAAGTAATGTAATGTATGTACACAGTGACTGTACCAGCAGAATAGTGAGCGCAGCTCTGGAGTATAATACAGGATAAGTAATGTAATGTATGTACACAGTGACTGCACCAGCAGAATAGTGAGCGCAGCTCTGGAATATAATACAGGATAAGTAATGTAATGTATGTACACAGTGACTGCACCAGCAGAATAGTGAGCATAGCTCTGGGGTATAATACAGGATAAGTAATGTAATGTATGTACACAGTGACTGTACCAGCAGAATAGTGAGCGCAGCTCTGGAGTATAATACAGGATAAGTAATGTAATGTATGTACACAGTGACTGTACCAGCAGAATAGTGAGCGCAGCTCTGGAGTATAATACAGAATAAGTAATGTAATGTATGTACACAGTGACTGCACCAGCAGAATAGTGAGCGCAGCTCTGGAGTATAATACAGGATAAGTAATGTAATGTATGTACACAGTGACTGCAACAGCAGAATAGTGAGCGCAGCTCTGGGGTATAATCCAGGATAAGTAATGTAATGTATGTACACAGTGACTGCACCAACAGAATAGTGAGCGCAGCTCTGGAGTATAATACAGGATAAGTAATGTAATGTATGTACACAGTGACTGCACCAGCAGAATAGTGAGCGCAGCTCTGGAGTATAATACAGGATAAGTAATGTAATGTATGTACACAGTGACTGCACCAGCAGAATAGTGAGCGCAGCTCTGGAGTATAATACAGGATAAGTAATGTATGTACACAGTGACTGCACCAGCAGAATAGTGAGCGCAGCTCTGGAGTGTAATACAGGATAAGTAATGTAATGTATGTACACAGTGACTGTACCAGCAGAATAGTGAGCGCAGCTCTGGAGTATAATACAGGATAAGTAATGTAATGTATGTACACAGTGACTGCACCAGCAGAATAGTGAGCACAGCTCTGGAGTATAATACAGGATAAGTAATGTAATGTATGTACACAGTGACTGTACCAGCAGAATAGTGAGCGCAGCTCTGGAGTATAATACAGGATAAGTAATGTAATGTATGTACACCGTGACTGCACCAGCAGAATAGTGAGCGCAGCTCTGGAGTATATCTCCTATCTATCTATCTATCTATCTATCTATCTATCTATCTATCTATCTCCTATCTATCTATCTCTCTATCTCCTATCTATCTATCTATCTATCTATCTATCTATCTCCTATCTATCTATCTATCTATCTATCTATCTATCTATCTATCTATCTATCTATCTCCTATCTATCTATCTCCTATCTATCTATCTATCTATCTATCTATCTATCTATCTATGTATCTATCTCATATCTTTCTATCTATCTATCTATCTATCTATCTATCTATCTATCTCCTATCTATCTATCTATCTATCTATCTATCTATCTATCTATCTCCTATCTATCTATCTATCTATCTATCTATCTATCTATCTCCTATCTATCTATCTATCTATCTATCTATCTCCTATCTATCTATCTATCTATCTATCTATCTATCTCCTATCTATCTATCTATCTATCTATCTATCTATCTATCTATCTATCTATCTATCTATCTATCCATCCATATATTCCTATACAAGCCTCTGGCATTTGCTGACTCTTTGTAGTAGCTGACCATCGATTCTTCTGATAATTACAAACAGATTGCAGAATGCTCCGGCATCAGTGGATGATCTTACTCTTGTATTCAGAGCCGGTTCTTGGCTGCAGGTTTTATGATTTGATGGCAGAGGATTTGTTTTTAGACTACAAACATAAAACTGGACAATAAAACCGCAGCTGATATGTTTTGGTGTCTATTTACATCTTACGCTGCCAGCGCTGCCGGGACTGGAAACGATTAAAGGAAGACTCTGGGCTTATGGGATGCACAAGAGACCCTGCAGCATGGACAGTATGGACTATTAACTCTAATATTGAGGTATTTTGTCTGTATATTGATGGTATTGAGTCAAATCTGTAAAATTACAACTGGTTTCTATGTTCTGCAACGCTTTAGAGTTGGGCTACTTGGCCACTTTGGCCGCAACTCCTGCCGTGCAGCCATAGACCACTGGGTTGTCCTGCAACTACTGGTTTTAGTAAGTGGAGCTGCATTGCGACCCCTCATGTGCTGCGACTGCAACTTCCAAACAAACGTCGCTCAACATTATTTTTTCCTAGGAGTCATGGCTGCAGTGTATTCACTAACATTGGTGAAGGAGTTGCAGGACAACCTGGACACCTGTGATCACATAATGGGCGTCATGGCCAAAACTGATGTGTAGCCCTACAACTTACTTACAATTTTAGTAATTCTTACAGTGTCAGTTTTGTTACAATCATATCCAGTCTAGGTAATAAACAGTCCAAATTCCATATTGAACATTGGACTTGACGTGATACATTGTAACAAACTATCAGGATGTCTTTCACTTTCACTTACACTTCCTGCAAGCAGTGTTTTTCTCTCCGTGTGTTTTGTGCGGTAACCGAGCGCAAACCACACAGACCCCATTATAGTAAGTTAGGTAACTGCTTTATTATGTGTATTGATTTCCGTTCAGGTCCACAAGCGAACTCCCGTAACAGAAACCCGAACGCGGATGTGATTAGGGCCTTAGTCACTGACAAAGAGATTTGAAAATTTCTGAAAAACACAAAAGTTTATGGTTGTAGAAGGAACTTGGTGAAGGAAAAAAATAAAGTCCACAACTTCACGACTTGCCACTAGTCACCTTATGTCCATTCATATGACCATAGTAGCCATACCTGGCCCAGGCCTGTCATGTTGCAGCCATAGAGTAAAATCCGACCAGTGTCCAGAAGGTAAAGGGTCGCTCTAAACCTGTCATCATCCGGAATCTACTCACTGCCGTGTGACTGACCGCACGGATTTCTCAGCTACGGCTTTCGAGTGTCTTCCAGCAGGACACGAACTGCGTCAAGTGATGATTTTTCTCCTTTCTTTCCATTACAATATAATATTCTCCAGTTCTGCCTGTGAAATGGAAGAGACAAATGGATTTCTATTTTGGACGGGACTGTGGAACAGATGGACGTGTGCGTCACTGCCAACCCTGTCAAATGTCTCCGACAGAAGAAATCTAAAAAGGTCTTGTGCTGGCAGAATAAAGCCCGATGAGGCCAAGTGGATGTGATTCAGAGGACTCTCCAAGAGCTGAAGTGCATGATAATGGAAGTGGAGAGCGCTGAGTTGCGTAGCTGGAGATATATCCGACAACGGCTGCGGCGCGGTACAGTAACACATGATTTGCCTGTACTGTAAACCATGTGCAATGAGAGCACTGGAGCCAGTGGAAAACCAAGGAATCCACCATAAAAACAAGTCCTTCAGTCATCCTTCCTCCAGGCTAAAATAGCTTCTCCTTTACAATAGGTTTTAGTTATAGCTGCCAGGTATCAAATATTCCACCAGGGGTTTTCACACAACTTTTCTGGACTCCTGAAATATAAATCTATCAAGTAGTGATGGGAGAGCTGGATGTCTCATTGTATGTTTAGGTGGATTTGCCATTCATGACTCTGTGAAGCTTGGAGATCAGACTTACTATGGACTTGTCCTTAAATATTAATGTATTCAGTAGAAAGAGGATTTATTTTTTAGAGGGTCTGGATTTGGCACCCACTTTATTAGGACACTTGAGTAAGCAGGATTCCAAAAAAATGACTTGCTTGTTGAAAAGAATCAGACATTACTTGTTGATAGATCAGGTCTCATTGAAAATCAGACATTACTTGTCGACAGATCAGGTCTCATTGAAAATCAGACATTACTTGTCGACAGATCAGGTCTCATTGAAAATCAGACATTACTTGTCGACAGATCAGGTCTCATTGAAAATCAGACATTACTTGTCGACAGATCAGGTCTCATTGAAAATCAGACATTACTTGTCGATAGATCAGGTCTCATTGAAAATCAGACATTACTTGTCGACAGATCAGGTCTCATTGAAAATCAGACATTACTTGTCGACAGATCAGGTCTCATTGAAAATCAGACATTACTTGTCGACAGATCAGGTCTCATTGAAAATCAGACATTACTTGTCGACAGATCAGGTCTCATTGAAAATCAGACATTACTTGTCGATAGATCAGGTCTCATTGAAAATCAGACATTACTTGTCGACAGATCAGGTCTCATTGAAAATCAGACATTACTTGTCGACAGATCAGGTCTCATTGAAAATCAGACATTACTTGTCGACAGATCAGGTCTCATTGAAAATCAGACATTACTTGTCGACAGATCAGGTCTCATTGAAAATCAGACATTACTTGTCGACAGATCAGGTCTCATTGAAAATCAGACATTACTTGTTGAAAAAAAAATCAGACCTTACTTGATAAACGGAAATGCAGGGAAAAAACAGTATTGCTAGAGCGCTGCTAATGTCAGTAAATGACATCTATACCCCAAAGGGATCTCTGCCCCCTGAGGGTTTGTCTACCACTTAGGTTGGCATACCGCCGAGGTGCCAAGGTGGTTTGTTTTTCACCGTCTCCTCTTACTTGTAAAAATCAACCATTACTTTCTTTAAATTTAAACTTCACTTAATGACAATTCAGCCTTATGCACAAAAATCAGACATTACTGGTTGATAAAATCAGACCTTATTGTTGGGGGAAAAAAATTGACATTAATTTAAAAAAAAAAACATCCTATTTGGTGAAAAATCAGTTTTTTTTTCATTAGTTATCAAAAATTAGACCTCAACTGTTAAATTTAAAAAAAAAAATTAAAAATCAGACATTACTTGTTGATAAAATCAGATCTTATTGTTGGGAATAAAATCAGACATTACTTGTTGAAAAAAAATCAGACCATACTTGTCCACAAAATTGGACATTACTTACTAAAAATGTAAAATGCACTTGATGACAAATAAGTCTTATGCACAAAAATCAGACATTACTAGTTCATAAAATCAGACCTTACTTATTGAAAAAAAATCAGACTTGATGATATTTAAGCATTGTGTACAAAGATCAGACATTAATTGTTAAAAAAAAAAAATTGAACTTTTTGAAAAATTAAACCTCACATGCATAAAAATGGAGACTGCAATATGGAGAAAAAAGATTTGCTTGGTGGAAAATTGCCTCACACTCATCACATAATGATATCTATGTATTACTGTAATACTACTACTTACTATGTAAGCGGCCATTTTTCTTGTGGCCGCACATGCGCAGTCGGCTCTGCCCGAGGCCTACAAGTTTGACCGCCTGCACCGGAATAAGATGCGCGAAGAGGACGTTCCTGAAGAAGATGGAGGTGTCGCTGGAGATTTCTCTCGCAGCATTGTGGACGCCCCCAGTGCTGTTTGAGCGCTGAGGACCGCCCCCAGTGCTGCGAAAGAACTCATTTGCGTACCGAAGAAAACCGGGATTTTACGGAACAGCGGCGTGGAGAAGACATCTAAAGGTAGGAGAAGAATAGTCTTTCTTAAGGCTATTCCTATGTGGTAGGCAGAAAAAAAATTGTGTTTTAATGATAGGATCCCTTTAATGATACTTAAGGGGAGAATCACAATTATCTTGGGTTTAGCCTAACAAAATTTTTTGTAAAACTTGTTTTGAGGGCGATGAACCCCAAATATCTTCAGTTTGGCCAAACCCAAAATTTTCTGGAAACTTTTGTTCGGTACGAATGAGTTTGCTTATCTTTAACAACAACCTGCAACTAATGTAACACGTATGTAGCGGTAACGCTCAGCTCGAGTACATGTGACCCACCCCCACCTTCTAAGTTTTTTACTTCTGTATAGGCCTTTCTCACAGCCGATTCTCTCCGATGTCCTCCTTGGCTTGGGAAGGTGCTGCAGAAGTTGAATGAGTAAGAGGTTGGCAATGACCAGTATATTGTATGTCACAAACCTGCTCTGATTCCTATGAAAACCTCAAAGATTCATCAAAAACAAAAGGCCTCAGGCGGTAGAGAAAGAATATGAGAGTGACAGAGTGGCGGAGCGGGCTGCCAAAGTGCTGTGTGCTTTATGGCTGTGCCAATCCTATCTCTCCACATCTCAACAAAAGCCCCACTGTACGAATCTTCATTCTCCTGGAATGCGCTGCGTCTGGAACCGCCGCTCATGCCCGACAGCAGCTGTACTAAAACAACTCGCACTCACCCAACGTGTTTCTTTTTGGAATTCTTTCTGTCGCGCACACAACAGCTGCAATTTGCGCCGCGCTCTGACGATTATTTCAGTCTTAGCTTTTTTTTTTTAACTCATCATAAAAAAAAGCCAAGTCAGAGGTTACAGGAACGAGCGGCTAATCAGAAACAGACCATGACAGGCCCGATGCACTCTACACGACTTCTGCCATCTTACCCGTCTTAGTGAGAAAGCCATGTGTTTCCATAAGCATTTACTGCGAGGAAAGGAAAAGGCATCAAGTTATAGAGAAGAAGCCTACAAGAAACCACTGGCGGTATTATAGTAGTTATATTCTTGTACATAGGGAGTAGTATTATAGTAGTTATATTCTTGTACATAGGAGGTAGTATTATAGTAGTTATATTCTTGTACATAGGAGTAGTATTATAGTAGTTATATTCTTGTACATAGGAGTAGTATTATAGTAGTTATATTCTTGTACATAGGAGGTAGTATTATAGTAATTATATTCTTATACATAGGAGGTAGTATTATAGTAGTTATATTCTTGTACATAGGAGGTAGTATTATAGTAGTTATATTCTTGTACATAGGAGTAGTATTATAGTAGTTATATTCTTGTACATAGGAGGTAGTATTATAGTAGTTATATTCTTGTACATAGGAGCAGTATTATAGTAGTTATATTCTTGTACATAGGAGGTAGTATTATAGTAATTATATTCTTATACATAGGAGGTAGTATTATAGTAGTCATATTCTTGTACATAGGAGTAGTATTATAGTAGTTATATTCTTGTACATAGGAGTAGTATTATAGTAGTTATATTCTTGTACATAGGAGTAGTATTATAGTAGTTATATTCTTGTACATAGGAGGTAGTATTATAGTAATTATATTCTTATACATAGGAGGTAGTATTATAGTAGTCATATTCTTGTACATAGGAGTAGTATTATAGTAATTATATTCTTGTACATAGGAGTAGTATTATAGTAGTTATATTCTTGTACATAGGAGTAGTATTATAGTAGTTATAGTCTTGTACATAGGAGTAGTATTATAGTAGTTATATTCTTGTACATAGGAGTAGTATTATAGTAGTTATATTCTTGTACGTAGGAGGTAGTATTATAGTAGTTATATTCTTTTAAATAGGAGGTAGTATTATAGTAGTTATATTCTTGTAAATAGGAGCAATATTATAGTAGTTATATCCTTGTACATAGGAGCAGTATTATAGTAGTTATATTCTTGTACATAGGAGCAGTATTATAGTAGTTATATTCTTGTACATAGGAGTAGTATTATAGTGGTTATATTCTTGTACATAGGAGCAGTATTATAGTAGTTCTATTCTTCTACATAGGAGTAGTATTATAGTAGTTATATTCTTGTACATAGGAGGTAGTATTATAGTAGTTATATTCTTGTACATAAGAGGTAGTATTATAGTAGTTATATTCTTGTACATAGGAGTAGTATTATAGTAGTTATATTCTTGTACATAGGAGTAGTATTATAGTAGTTATATTCTTGTCCATAGGAGCAGTATTATAGTAGTTATATTCTTGTACATAGGAGGTAGTATTATAGTAATTATATTCTTATACATAGGAGGTAGTATTATAGTAGTTATATTCTTGTACATAGGAGGTAGTATTATAGTAGTTATATTCTTGTACATAGGAGTAGTATTATAGTAGTTATATTCTTGTACATAGGAGGTAGTATTATAGTAGTTATATTCTTGTACATAGGAGCAGTATTATAGTAGTTATATTCTTGTACATAGGAGGTAGTATTATAGTAATTATATTCTTATACATAGGAGGTAGTATTATAGTAGTCATATTCTTGTACATAGGAGTAGTATTATAGTAGTTATATTCTTGTACATAGGAGTAGTATTATAGTAGTTATATTCTTGTACATAGGAGTAGTATTATAGTAGTTATATTCTTGTACATAGGAGGTAGTATTATAGTAATTATATTCTTATACATAGGAGGTAGTATTATAGTAGTCATATTCTTGTACATAGGAGTAGTATTATAGTAATTATATTCTTGTACATAGGAGTAGTATTATAGTAGTTATATTCTTGTACATAGGAGTAGTATTATAGTAGTTATAGTCTTGTACATAGGAGTAGTATTATAGTAGTTATATTCTTGTACATAGGAGTAGTATTATAGTAGTTATATTCTTGTACGTAGGAGGTAGTATTATAGTAGTTATATTCTTGTAAATAGGAGGTAGTATTATAGTAGTTATATTCTTGTAAATAGGAGCAATATTATAGTAGTTATATCCTTGTACATAGGAGCAGTATTATAGTAGTTATATTCTTGTACATAGGAGCAGTATTATAGTAGTTATATTCTTGTACATAGGAGTAGTATTATAGTGGTTATATTCTTGTACATAGGAGCAGTATTATAGTAGTTCTATTCTTCTACATAGGAGTAGTATTATAGTAGTTATATTCTTGTACATAGGAGGTAGTATTATAGTAGTTATATTCTTGTACATAAGAGGTAGTATTATAGTAGTTATATTCTTGTACATAGGAGTAGTATTATAGTAGTTATATTCTTGTACATAGGAGTAGTATTATAGTAGTTATATTCTTGTCCATAGGAGCAGTATTATAGTAGTTATATTCTTGTACATAGGAGGTAGTATTATAGTAATTATATTCTTATACATAGGAGGTAGTATTATAGTAGTTATATTCTTGTACATAGGAGGTAGTATTATAGTAGTTATATTCTTGTACATAGGAGTAGTATTATAGTAGTTATATTCTTGTACATAGGAGGTAGTATTATAGTAGTTATATTCTTGTACATAGGAGCAGTATTATAGTAGTTATATTCTTGTACATAGGAGGTAGTATTATAGTAATTATATTCTTATACATAGGAGGTAGTATTATAGTAGTCATATTCTTGTACATAGGAGTAGTATTATAGTAGTTATATTCTTGTACATAGGAGTAGTATTATAGTAGTTATATTCTTGTACATAGGAGTAGTATTATAGTAGTTATATTCTTGTACATAGGAGGTAGTATTATAGTAATTATATTCTTATACATAGGAGGTAGTATTATAGTAGTCATATTCTTGTACATAGGAGTAGTATTATAGTAATTATATTCTTGTACATAGGAGTAGTATTATAGTAGTTATATTCTTGTACATAGGAGTAGTATTATAGTAGTTATAGTCTTGTACATAGGAGTAGTATTATAGTAGTTATATTCTTGTACATAGGAGTAGTATTATAGTAGTTATATTCTTGTACGTAGGAGGTAGTATTATAGTAGTTATATTCTTGTAAATAGGAGGTAGTATTATAGTAGTTATATTCTTGTAAATAGGAGCAATATTATAGTAGTTATATCCTTGTACATAGGAGCAGTATTATAGTAGTTATATTCTTGTACATAGGAGCAGTATTATAGTAGTTATATTCTTGTACATAGGAGTAGTATTATAGTGGTTATATTCTTGTACATAGGAGCAGTATTATAGTAGTTCTATTCTTCTACATAGGAGTAGTATTATAGTAGTTATATTCTTGTACATAGGAGGTAGTATTATAGTAGTTATATTCTTGTACATAAGAGGTAGTATTATAGTAGTTATATTCTTGCACATAGGGGCAGTATTATAGTAGTTATATTCTTGTACATAGGAGTAGTATTATAGTAGTTATATTCTTGTACATAGGAGCAGTATTATAGTAGTTATATTCTTGTACATAGGAGGTAGTATTATAGTAATTATATTCTTATACATAGGAGGTAGTATTATAGTAGTTATATTCTTGTACGTAGGAGGTAGTATTATAGTAGTTATATTCTTGTAAATAGGAGGTAGTATTATAGTAGTTATATTCTTGTAAATAGGAGCAATATTATAGTAGTTATATCCTTGTACATAGGAGCAGTATTATAGTAGTTATATTCTTGTACATAGGAGCAGTATTATAGTAGTTATATTCTTGTACATAGGAGTAGTATTATAGTGGTTATATTCTTGTACATAGGAGCAGTATTATAGTAGTTCTATTCTTCTACATAGGAGTAGTATTATAGTAGTTATATTCTTGTACATAGGAGGTAGTATTATAGTAGTTATATTCTTGTACATAAGAGGTAGTATTATAGTAGTTATATTCTTGTACATAGGAGTAGTATTATAGTAGTTATATTCTTGTACATAGGAGGTAGTATTATAGTAGTTATATTCTTGTACATAGGAGTAGTATTATAGTAGTTATATTCTTGTACATAGGAGGTAGTATTATAGTAGTTATATTCTTGTACATAGGAGCAGTATTATAGTAGTTATATTCTTGTACATAGGAGGTAGTATTATAGTAATTATATTCTTATACATAGGAGGTAGTATTATAGTAGTCATATTCTTGTACATAGGAGTAGTATTATAGTAGTTATATTCTTGTACATAGGAGTAGTATTATAGTAGTTATATTCTTGTACATAGGAGTAGTATTATAGTAGTTATATTCTTGTACATAGGAGGTAGTATTATAGTAATTATATTCTTATACATAGGAGGTAGTATTATAGTAGTCATATTCTTGTACATAGGAGTAGTATTATAGTAATTATATTCTTTTACATAGGAGTAGTATTATAGTAGTTATATTCTTGTACATAGGAGTAGTATTATAGTAGTTATAGTCTTGTACATAGGAGTAGTATTATAGTAGTTATATTCTTGTACATAGGAGTAGTATTATAGTAGTTATATTCTTGTACGTAGGAGGTAGTATTATAGTAGTTATATTCTTGTAAATAGGAGGTAGTATTATAGTAGTTATATTCTTGTAAATAGGAGCAATATTATAGTAGTTATATCCTTGTACATAGGAGCAGTATTATAGTAGTTATATTCTTGTACATAGGAGCAGTATTATAGTAGTTATATTCTTGTACATAGGAGTAGTATTATAGTGGTTATATTCTTGTACATAGGAGCAGTATTATAGTAGTTCTATTCTTCTACATAGGAGTAGTATTATAGTAGTTATATTCTTGTACATAGGAGGTAGTATTATAGTAGTTATATTCTTGTACATAAGAGGTAGTATTATAGTAGTTATATTCTTGTACATAGGAGTAGTATTATAGTAGTTATATTCTTGTACATAGGAGGTAGTATTATAGTAGTTATATTCTTGTACATAGGAGTAGTATTATAGTAGTTATATTCTTGTACATAGGAGGTAGTATTATAGTAGTTATATTCTTGTACATAGGAGCAGTATTATAGTAGTTATATTCTTGTACATAGGAGGTAGTATTATAGTAATTATATTCTTATACATAGGAGGTAGTATTATAGTAGTCATATTCTTGTACATAGGAGTAGTATTATAGTAGTTATATTCTTGTACATAGGAGTAGTATTATAGTAGTTATATTCTTGTACATAGGAGTAGTATTATAGTAGTTATATTCTTGTACATAGGAGGTAGTATTATAGTAATTATATTCTTATACATAGGAGGTAGTATTATAGTAGTCATATTCTTGTACATAGGAGTAGTATTATAGTAATTATATTCTTTTACATAGGAGTAGTATTATAGTAGTTATATTCTTGTACATAGGAGTAGTATTATAGTAGTTATAGTCTTGTACATAGGAGTAGTATTATAGTAGTTATATTCTTGTACATAGGAGTAGTATTATAGTAGTTATATTCTTGTACGTAGGAGGTAGTATTATAGTAGTTATATTCTTGTAAATAGGAGGTAGTATTATAGTAGTTATATTCTTGTAAATAGGAGCAATATTATAGTAGTTATATTCTTGTACATAGGAGTAGTATTATAGTGGTTATATTCTTGTACATAGGAGCAGTATTATAGTAGTTATATTCTTGTACATAGGAGTAGTATTATAGTGGTTATATTCTTGTACATAGGAGCAGTATTATAGTAGTTCTATTCTTCTACATAGGAGTAGTATTATAGTAGTTATATTCTTGTACATAGGAGGTAGTATTATAGTAGTTATATTCTTGTACATAAGAGGTAGTATTATAGTAGTTATATTCTTGCACATAGGGGCAGTATTATAGTAGTTATATTCTTGTACATAGGAGTAGTATTATAGTAGTTATATTCTTGTACATAGGAGCAGTATTATAGTAGTTATATTCTTGTACATAGGAGTAGTATTATAGTGGTTATATTCTTGTACATAGGAGCAGTATTATAGTAGTTCTATTCTTCTACATAGGAGTAGTATTATAGTAGTTATATTCTTGTACATAGGAGGTAGTATTATAGTAGTTATATTCTTGTACATAAGAGGTAGTATTATAGTAGTTATATTCTTGCACATAGGGGCAGTATTATAGTAGTTATATTCTTGTACATAGGAGTAGTATTATAGTAGTTATATTCTTGTACATAGGAGCAGTATTATAGTAGTTATATTCTTGTACATAGGAGCAGTATTATAGTAGTTATATTCTTGTACATAGGAGGTAGTATTATCGTAGTTATATTTTTGTACATAGGAGCAGTATTATAGTAGTTATATTCTTGTACATAGTAGTAGTATTATAGTAGTTATATTCTTGTACATAGGAGGTAGTATTATCGTAGTTATATTTTTGTAAATAGGAAGTAGTATTATAGTAGTTATATTCTTGTACATAGGAGTAGTATTATAGTAGTTATATTCTTGTACATAGGAGTAGTATTATAGTAGTTATATTCTTGTACGTAGGAGGTAGTATTATAGTAGTTATATTCTTGTAAATAGGAGGTAGTATTATAGTAGTTATATTCTTGTAAATAGGAGCAATATTATAGTAGTTATATCCTTGTACATAGGAGCAGTATTATAGTAGTTATATTCTTGTACATAGGAGCAGTATTATAGTAGTTATATTCTTGTACATAGGAGTAGTATTATAGTGGTTATATTCTTGTACATAGGAGTAGTATTATAGTAGTTATATTCTTGTACATAGGAGTAGTATTATAGTAGTTATAGTCTTGTACATAGGAGTAGTATTATAGTAGTTATATTCTTGTACATAGGAGTAGTATTATAGTGGTTATATTCTTGTACATAGGAGCAGTATTATAGTAGTTCTATTCTTCTACATAGGAGTAGTATTATAGTAGTTATATTCTTGTACATAGGAGGTAGTATTATAGTAGTTATATTCTTGTACATAAGAGGTAGTATTATAGTAGTTATATTCTTGTACATAGGAGTAGTATTATAGTAGTTATATTCTTGTACATAGGAGTAGTATTATAGTAGTTATATTCTTGTCCATAGGAGCAGTATTATAGTAGTTATATTCTTGTACATAGGAGGTAGTATTATAGTAATTATATTCTTATACATAGGAGGTAGTATTATAGTAGTTATATTCTTGTACATAGGAGGTAGTATTATAGTAGTTATATTCTTGTACATAGGAGTAGTATTATAGTAGTTATATTCTTGTACATAGGAGGTAGTATTATAGTAGTCATATTCTTGTACATAGGAGCAGTATTATAGTAGTTATATTCTTGTACATAGGAGGTAGTATTATAGTAATTATATTCTTATACATAGGAGGTAGTATTATAGTAGTCATATTCTTGTACATAGGAGTAGTATTATAGTAATTATATTCTTTTACATAGGAGTAGTATTATAGTAGTTATATTCTTGTACATAGGAGTAGTATTATAGTAGTTATAGTCTTGTACATAGGAGTAGTATTATAGTAGTTATATTCTTGTACATAGGAGTAGTATTATAGTAGTTATATTCTTGTACGTAGGAGGTAGTATTATAGTAGTTATATTCTTGTAAATAGGAGGTAGTATTATAGTAGTTATATTCTTGTAAATAGGAGCAATATTATAGTAGTTATATCCTTGTACATAGGAGCAGTATTATAGTAGTTATATTCTTGTACATAGGAGCAGTATTATAGTAGTTATATTCTTGTACATAGGAGTAGTATTATAGTGGTTATATTCTTGTACATAGGAGCAGTATTATAGTAGTTCTATTCTTCTACATAGGAGTAGTATTATAGTAGTTATATTCTTGTACATAGGAGGTAGTATTATAGTAGTTATATTCTTGTACATAAGAGGTAGTATTATAGTAGTTATATTCTTGCACATAGGGGCAGTATTATAGTAGTTATATTCTTGTACATAGGAGTAGTATTATAGTAGTTATATTCTTGTACATAGGAGTAGTATTATAGTAGTTATATTCTTGTACATAGGAGTAGTATTATAGTAGTTATATTCTTGTACATAGGAGGTAGTATTATCGTAGTTATATTTTTGTACATAGGAGCAGTATTATAGTAGTTATATTCTTGTACGTAGTAGTAGTATTATAGTAGTTATATTCTTGTACATAGGAGGTAGTATTATCGTAGTTATATTTTTGTAAATAGGAAGTAGTATTATAGTAGTTATATTCTTGTACATAGGAGTAGTATTATAGTAGTTATATTCTTGTACATAGGAGGTAGTATTATAGTAGTTATATTCTTGTACATAGGAGCAGTATTATAGTAGTTATATTCTTGTACATAGTAGTAGTATTATAGTAGTTATATTCTTGTACATAGGAGCAGTATTATAGTAGTTACATTCTTGTACATAGGAGGTAGTATTATAGTAGTTATATTCTTGTACATAGGAGGTAGTATTATAGTAGTTATATTTTTGTACATAGGAGTAGTATTATAGTAGTTATATTCTTGTACATAGGAGGTAGTATTATAGTAGTTATATTCTTGTACATAAGAGGTAGTATTATAGTAGTTATATTTTTGTACATAGGAGGAAGTATTACTATTTCTACAATTATTTTTATTATGTTACTACAGAGTTATACATGTATTTGTATATTTTAATTAGAAATCAGTACCCCCACTAATTTTTATAAAAGGCTACGGATGTTGTAATACTGTTGGTTATCAAAAGGTGGCAGTACAGTTTCAAATACATCTTTAATCGTTTATAAGTTTTGTAATATGTGGTAAAATCTGATTTTTTTTTTAGGTATAAAAAATAAAAACAAGAAAACCACCAATTATATCAGTTATTAGAGATGAGCGAACAGTGTAATATTCGAGATTCGAGATTCGTTTCAAGTAGAGTCTCAATATTTGAATCCCATTATAGTCTATGTGAAAAAATGCTCATTTCAGGGGAAACTACTATTCGACTAAAGGAGAGTCACCAAGTCCACGAGTAGCAGGAGGAGAGTGTTTAGGAGGAGCGCTGTGCAGTTAAAGCGTACGGACCCCATAGACTATAATGGGGTCCGTGCGCTTTAACTGCACAGTGCTTGCAGTTGCACTTATAAAAGTAGGCTCCCTCGTTACCGCAAGCTGCCAGCTCTCCTGACTAGCAAGGACGAGCCTGCGGCAAATCAACGCTGGTTCTGCAGCAGGCTCGTCCTTGATAGTCAGGAGAGCTGGCAGCTTGCTGATACGAGGGAGCTTACTTTTTTGTCATACGAATGCATTGACCAGTGTTGATTGGCCAGTGTACAGCATTCAGCCAATCAACACTGGTTCTGCCGGAGGCTCATCTGTGAGGAGGTGGAGTCTAAGATCGGACCACAATGGAGACTCCTGTGGTCCGATCTTAGATTCCGCCTCCTCACAGACGAGCCTCCGGCAGAACCAGCGTTGATTGGCCGAATGCTGTACACTGGCCAATCAACACTGGTCAATTCATTCCTATGAGAAAAAGTAAGCTCCCTCGTAACAGCAAGCTGCCAGCTCTCCCGACTAGCAAGGATGAGCCTGCTGCAGAACCAGGGTTGATTTGCCGAATGCTATACAGTGTATAACATTCGGCCAATCAACGCTGGCTCTGAATCAAATATTTCCTGCGAATAGCGAGTAGTATTCAATCGAGTACGAATATTTAGAATTCCGTAGTATTCTATCAAATACCTACTCGCTCATCTCTAGTAATTATCTTCAGTTATTCACAGAGTGGCAATGTCAGAGACTGCAATATAGTAGAAATGGATCGTATATATATATGTATATATATATATATATATATATATATATATATATATATATGTGGATTATACTATTGATTTGTTTAATACTGCATTTATTCCTAGTTTAGATCAATTACATAAAAGAAGTAACTGCCCATCTAATCATTTCACTGACTAATACCAATAGATTCAGATAAATGACTGGCACAGGGATTCTAGTAAGGCCATTGTAGAGATAGCTTACTGAAGTAAGGATCAGTACAGGACATCCCCACTGCTGCCTGAGAACCTGCTCCAGCGACGCTTTCTTCTTTAGCTGCATCCTCCCCTTCTGTCGTCTTCCTTCTTCGTCAGCTTTGATGCCTGCAAATTTTTTGATTACTTAGCTTAGTCCTATCAGTCACATTGCAGCCGAAGTTTTCCCCTTCCCCCTCTTCCATAACAAGTCATTTATATTAGGTCCTTTCTGAACTGTCACTTGTGTCTCCTTCTCATTCTTCATTGACACAGATAGCAGGTAATGATGTCACACCATCGGAACAATCTATTTCTCCTAGTCATGGGAATCTTCTTCCTCTTTTTGATGAACTGAATGAGAACAGGCATTGTGTGCAAGCAGAGGACGAGGACATGATGACTGCTGGTGGTGATGGTAGTAGCGGCAGGGGGTGTGGGCTACTGTTAGTGGTAGTCATTGCCAAATGATAAACTCATGGTGTGGAAGATATACAAGCAAAAACTTAGCCGTGGCCATTCAGGAACAAATGTAGGAGCGACATCTCTATGTGCTCACATGAATAGGCATGATTGGCAAAATAGACTTGTCAGTGGCACTGGCAGGGGAAGTGAGCAGGGCTGTTCTCCTACTATTCCGCATGATCTTGCTGGTAGGCGGGCCACATCTACATGTAACACGTAGCTATCATTATCAACATTATCACCAAATGTTTCTCTTCCTCTTCCACGTCCACTTCAGGTATCCATAAGTGAACATGTGGTCAGCGAACAGCAAAACGCGCCCATTCATCCAGTCCAGTGGTTCTGCCATGTAACTCACACCTGACCGGGCTGCTGGTGGTGCAGTCTCAGCCGTACCACTTAGTGGATTCTACTGCGTTTCACCAACTGATCGGTTGCGCTCAACTGCAATGGAGGACGCCTAAGCACCATTATTTCTCTAGGAAAGCTGTCCCTGCTTTATATTGCAATGTGTCGGAGAACATGCGACTTTCCTTGGATACATCAGTCTGCGGGAATGTTCCCATCACTGTTGATACGTGTTGCAGCGATTATAGACAAGGACAATGCGTTGCTTTGACAGCAATGGCCACAATACAGAAAACCATCAAGGCCTGCAGAACAGTGAGTGCAGCTCTGGAGTATAATGCAGGATAAGTAATGTAATGTATGTACACAGTGACTGTACCAGCAGAACAGTGAGCGCAGCTCTGGAGTATAATACAGGATAAGTAATGTATGTACACAGTGACTGCACCAGCAGAATAGTGAGCGCAGCTCTGGAGTATAATACAGGATAAGTAATGTAATGTATGTACACAGTGACTGTACCAGCAGAACAGTGAGCGCAGCTCTGGAGTATAATACAGGATAAGTAATGTATGTACACAGTGACTGCACCAGCAGAACAGTGAGCGCAGCTCTGGAGTATAATACAGGATAAGTAATGTATGTACACAGTGACTGCACCAGCAGAACAGTGAGCGCAGCTCTGGAGTATAATACAGGATAAGTAATGTAATGTATGTACACAGTGACTGCACCAGCAGAATAGTGAGCGCAGCTCTGGAGTATAATACAGGATAAGTAATGTAATGTATGTACACAGTGACTGTACCAGCAGAATAGTGAGCGCAGCTCTGGAGTATAATACAGGATAAGTAATGTAATGTATGTACACAGTGACTGTACCAGCAGAATAGTGAGCGCAGCTCTGGAGTATAATACAGGATAAGTAATGTAATGTATGCACACAGTGACTGTACCAGCAGAATAGTGAGCGCAGCTCTGGAGTATAATACAGGATAAGTAATGTAGTGTATGTACACAGTGACTGTACCAGCAGAATAGTGAGCGCAGCTCTGGAGTATAATACAGGATAAGGGTGCATGCACACTACGTAACGCCGGGCGTGTATGAGAGCCGTATACGCCGGCGTTACAGCAGGGCTGCCGAACACTTCCCATTCACTTCAATGGGAGCGCTCGTAAACGCCGCTGTTACGAGCGCTCCCATTGAAGTGAATGGGAAGTGTTCGGCAGTCTGCTGTAATGCCGGCGTGTACGGCTCTCATACACGCCCGGCGTTACGTAGTGTGCATGCACCCTTAGTAATGTAATGTATGTACACAGTGACTGCACCAGCAGAACAGTGAGTGCAGCTCTGGAGTATAATACAGGATAAGTAATGTAATGTATGTACACAGTGACTGCACCAGCAGAATAGTGAGTGCAGCTCTGGAGTATAATACAGGATAAGTAATGTAATGTATGTACACAGTGACTGCACCAGCAGAATAGTGAGCGCAGCTCTGGAGTATAATACAGGATAAGTAATGTAATGTATGTACACAGTGACTGCACCAGCAGAATAGTGAGCGCAGCTCTGGAGTATAATACAGGATAAGTAATGTAATGTATGTACACAGTGACTGCACCAGCAGAACAGTGAGTGCAGCTCTGGAGTATAATACAGGATAAGTAATGTAATGTATGTACACAGTGACTGCACCAGCAGAATAGTGAGTGCAGCTCTGGAGTATAATACAGGATAAGTAATGTAATGTATGTACACAGTGACTGCACCAGCAGAATAGTGAGCGCAGCTCTGGAGTATAATACAGGATAAGTAATGTAATGTATGTACACAGTGACTGCACCAGCAGAACAGTGAGTGCAGCTCTGGAGTATAATACAGGATAAGTAATGTAATGTATGTACACAGTGACTGCACCAGCAGAATAGTGAGCGCAGCTCTGGAGTATAATACAGGATAAGTAATGTAATGTATGTACACAGTGACTGTACCAGCAGAACAGTGAGTGCAGCTCTGGAGTATAATGCAGGATAAGTAATGTAATGTATGTACACAGTGACTGCACCAGCAGAATAGTGAGCGCAGCTCTGGAGTATAATACAGGATAAGTAATGTAATGTATGTACACAGTGACTGCACCAGCAGAACAGTGAGTGCAGCTCTGGAGTATAATACAGGATAAGTAATGTAATGTATGTACACAGTGACTGTACCAGCAGAACAGTGAGCGCAGCTCTGGAGTATAATGCAGGATAAGTAATGTAATGTATGTACACAGTGACTGTACCAGCAGAACAGTGAGTGCAGCTCTGGAGTATAATACAGGATAAGTAATGTAATGTATGTACACAGTGACTGTACCAGCAGAACAGTGAGCGCAGCTCTGGAGTATAATACAGGATAAGTAATGTAATGTATGTACACAGTGACTGTACCAGCAGAACAGTGAGTGCAGCTCTGGAGTATAATGCAGGATCTTAGGTTCAGTATCCATGTATGTCATATGCAGTATCAGTCTTCTGTATTCTTATCAGTCATAATAAGATGAATAATGTTATTTTACTATTTCTGAAGTTCTTGTCTTATATTTCACTTGGGATTTTTACTTCTCAGATTCGGATAATTGGATCCATCTTCTAATTTTTTTTTTTCTGAGAATTTCATGATGTGTCAATGACAACGGTCTTGTAATAAATCACGACTTCTAGGAATTTATAATAAGAAGCAGGTTCCGTGACATTGACTTCCAAGACGTGATTATATCAATGTAGTGCAAATTCTATCCTGGACTTCGTGTTCCTAGCCTCGATCTTTGGCACTGACTGTAGGGACATGACACCGTATCTCTCCCCTCAGGTATCTACACAGACAACCTCTATGGATTTATCAAACAATCTCAGTGGATTTTATTTCCATTGGTTTTGCCCCAATTTCTATCCCATTCCTAATCTCAATCCTGTCTCCATGACTATTGCATTTATATACAGTTAACCCCTCATTTACATGAAGACTTTCCAGTGCAGCAATGGTTAGAGATGAGCGAATTGCAGAGGTGTTGGCATCATATATTGGGGTGTCATTGTGGACTTGGTGACTCTCCTGAGTTGAATTGTGGTTTCCCCTGAAACGAGCATTTTTTCCCCATAGACTATAATGGGGTTCGATATTCGGTCGAATATTAGAAAATTGAGGAGCCACTCGAAACAAATATCAAATATCTCACTACTCGCTCATCTCTAGTAATGGTGCAATTTTATGTTGCAATGTTAAAACCTCTGCACTGAATTACGTCCATCCATGTGCCAAATGGAGAATCTCTGTGACTCAGCTGAAACTGATGAAGTGTCACTAAACTGTCCTAAAATTACCCGGGATTGAAGCTTTCTTGGTTAAAAAAAAACATTCATGCAATTGAAACCACACAGCTACATAATGTCAGCGGGACTGTTAAAATTCCATTAGAAACAATGTAACATCTGGCCAAGACTGTACAAACCCCACACATTGGTTTGGATTGGCACTTGCTGGAAAGACGCTATGATGATTGCCCTCGAGGGTGACAACTGGCATCGGGGTGAGAGATGGAAAACACTTGTAACTTCCACATGTCTTAGGAGGCACGCAAAGAAAGCAAAAAATCTGCTGGAAACATCCAATGGTCCAAGAGCGTAAAAGGTTAACAACTAAGAAAAAAATCATTGGCAAGTTATTTATTTATTAAATCCAGATAGTGAAATGTTTCACTGTTGTCTAATCTGTTTTTAATAGATGTGAGCGAGTACTATTGGAAACGGCAGCTTCGTATAGCATGCACCCATAGCAATGAATGGAAGCGGCCGGCACGCAGACGGGGCCGGTGTCCTGTTGCTTAACCCCCTGCACGCCAGCTGCGTCCATTCCTATGGGTGCGTGCTATTCGAAACTGCTCATCTCTAGTTTTTAATATTCTATTCTCTATCTATGATTACGGGGGCGGCCATTTTGCCTGAGCTTCTCCTCTGCTCTGTTAACAGCATTTAGTGATCTGCTTTACAGCACAGTCATGGCCATAGGTAGTAATGGTCTGCAGATGACTCATTGAGGTCTATGGGAGAGTTTGCATGGAAGGGGAGCATCTAATGTCAGTGAAATGATGACTTAGTGGTGTTATTTATAGATGTGTTATCTTATATTGTAATCCTGTCTGTGATATAAATGAGGTGACTCTTACAAAGAAAAATCTACCGCGTAAGTGTCAGTCTATTACTAGGCTTGGTGGTCACAGTAAGTATTGCAGAATATAGTACATTTTAAAATATAGTAGTGGTGGTTCCTGGAACTCCCCCCGATCCCATTCACTTGAATAGTAGCAGGGATGCTTCCAGTTAAGTTGTTTATGGCTTCCGGTGGCCGTAACATCTGATCAGCATGGGGCCTGGGTGTCAGACCCCCCACTGATGACCTATCCTATGCTCAGGTCCTGAACTGGACAACCCATTTAACACTGGATCTTACGCCGGAGTCATGCACTCAGATGTTTTGACTCTTAGAATCCATGCCCGGGAGCGACATCACCTTATATCACCGCGTCTTCCTAAACAAAAACGATTTACAGTTTTCCTATGTTTGCAGCGAGCACATGGCCGCATTCCTGCAGTGTCTGCCGATGATCGATGGCCCCCATGGCCCTGGTCACGCTGTGCATGTAATACCCTCTCCTGTATATGGCATGTGTTCCATTCATCATGTATGGCATGAAGATAATACAGGAGGGGGGGTCAGTAATTCACAGCTAAAAGCCCCCGGGGCTTCAGAGGAATTTACATGAACTTCTCATAATAAATAAAGGGCTATATATAGAAGGGGAGACAACACGTGCGGCGTCTATGAGATGGATAATACGGGGCATGACTATTACACTGACTGTAAATATATGTATCTACTAGCAATACCCAGGACTTCATCCATGACACACCTGCAGCGCAGCCCCAGCTCTCCTCCCCCCATTGCCCTCTGGGACTCGGGACTTGTTTGGGGTTTGGGCCAAATTTCCATATCATTAATGGGATTGATCACTTTGGACCCTCAACAGCAGTATCCTTCTCCGGAGGTCTTCAGTGCTCTGGTAGTAGGGGCTCAGTATTTCTGCAGCACTCCCACAGGGAAAATGATGTATTGCGCTCATTCAATAGGTTATGTGTGTATTGTAGGAAGGACAGGTCCTACAGTGCTCTCATCTCTATCCACGAGATCCTTAGTAGTGGACCCCAATTTATTGTCTGAGAATTTCCTATTATTGCACATTAAGTTAGAAGCTCCCCTTAAATATGGACTATTGGAATATTTTCACATGCCCAATTTTGGGGATTTCTCAACCAACAGATGGTCAATAGAAGAAACTTTAGTGACACATTGTGCCAGTACAAGATACAGGAATTTAAAGCAACACTCTGGCTTTATTTTGCAAGGTATTTATATTGCTGTCACCAATTTCTAGTATCTCTCCCCATGTCTAGTATCTGTACTCAAGTCTATCAACTGTACCAATGTCTACAACCTGTACCCATGCCGAGTACCTGTACCCAAGTCTACCGTCTGTATCTATGTCTAGTTCCTGTATCCATGTCAAGTATCTTAATCCAAGTCTAGTACCTGAACCCAAGTTACCTAGCATTTTGATGAAGTCACATGTTAGTTCTCAATAGCATCTGCAGGCAGCATAGAGAGACCTCCTGTTTGCACCAAAAGCCATGCTAGAAAAGGGAAGTCATGGTGTAACTATGTGACTTATTAAAGAAGGAAAGTGAAGACAATGTAGTGAGTAAAAAAAATAATAATGTAAAATATATATATATAATATCCCCGGAGTGTCTCTTGAAGAACACAAGATAGAATTCCTGTGCCGATTTTGTGACGAAGAACTTGACAGAACACAGGAGAACCGTTTTGCATTTAGCCCCCCTGTAAAATCATCGAGACATCCCTTCCAGTAGACTCTAGATATAAAAGTTTCCAAATCCGTGCACTTCGCCTGCTTCTCCGGTCAGTTGAATATAATGGGTTAAATCAGCCCCCATATAACCTGGACTGAAGTCATTCAATGTATTCCAATGTGATACGATGTGAGATGAGGGTCCGCCGGAGAGGGCGCAGGAATTGAGCTGGAGGCGTCCTATCGAGCTGAGGATGGACACAGATACTGATCGAGCACCTGCGCTGGACGCCTCGCTGCTGGCTTTCTGCAATACCACAAATATTTCATACGATATGAACTTCATGGGTGATTCAAGGACTTCTCAGTCAGCGCAGCTTCATCACCGTGACGGGGTGGCAAATAGTGAAAAAGACATTTCGTCTTCATAGTTGACTGCAGCAATGGAGGCACGGGCACCGATCCCTCCAAACCAGCAAATAAATATAGCCTTAAAGGGGCTCTATCAGCAAAATCATGCTGATCGAGCCCCACATATGCGTACATAGCCTTTAAAAAGGCTATTCAGACACTGTAAAAGTTATATTAAACTACCCCCCCTTTTTAAAATAATAACCTAAAAAAGAATATTATCTACTTACGGATCGTGCACCCTGGGCGGGCATTCAGGGTGTGTCTTCATCTTCGTCCACGCCTCTTCTTCCTCCGATGTCCTCCGGTCCCGTCCTCCTCCGGCGCTCGCAAACGGACACTGATATAAAAAAATAGCCTGGGCGCATGCGCAGTAGCCGTAGAAAAAGCCTCATGCTACTGCGCATGTGCCCAGGCTGTTTTTTTTCTTTTTTTATTTATTTATTTTTTTTTTGCATTTATTAGACTTCCTAGGGGTCTTGAACCCCAGGGGGTCAGATCACTGATGCAATGCATTACAATGCTAATGCATTGAAATGCATTGCAAAAAATCATCCTTTCTTTTGCAGGCTGCATAGACCAGCCTGCAAAAGAAAGTAAATGCAGACTGGTTGGGGAGCTTTTACAAGGCTCCTGGCTTCATGGAAATGTGACATCGGCCCTGGAGCTTGATCCAGGTGCCGGCGATCACCGGCAAAATGGCGGTGCACATGCGCAGCCAGGAAAATGACGCCTCCGGCGCCTTTGACCGCGGACCGATCAAATACATTAGCGCCGGTTGTCTACTGCGTAAAGCTCCCGGGTGGCCGCCATAGTTACATACCCGGCATGCTCCGTACTATTATGGTGGATGTTGGGAAAGGGTTAAAGCAGGAGCTGAGTTGTGACTTTCCTATGTATTCAACTCCGGACGCAGATGAGTTAAAACCGGGACATACCTCCTGCTAACCGGGACTGCGGGACAGGACTCCGAATCCGGGAATATCACGCAGAATCTGGGACTGTTGGGAGGCATGCTTAAAATTTTTACTTATTTTGGCATTTTACTAATTTTAACAACTTTTTTTTTTCATTTCAACATTTTTATTGATTTTACATATTCAGTACATATTATGTAGTATAAACGGTACTATTCCGTTATCGGGCCAGCAGCAGCGCATTTCAGCACCAGCTTTCGGGACAGCAGTTCAGTTCAGCAGCGGGAATTACAATGACATCCGAGGACTGCTGGCCCGATGCTTGTGCCCAGTAGCCAGTACATCAATGACCCCCCCTCCATCTCCTCCTCCTTCCAGTGCTGCCCCCCAGCTCTCCTTACATCTACCCCGTACCCTCTCCCCGCCACATGACTAAGCCGATGCTGGCCCGATGATAGAGGCCGTGCTTGTGTGTAGTAGGCAGTACATCGATCGATGCCCTCATCCTCCTCTTCCTTCCAGTGCTGCCCCCCAGCTCTTCTTACATCTGCCCCGTACCCTCTCCCTGTAATAGGCCTCACCGTAAATCTTGAGCAATGAATGCTACTAGATAGCCGCCGGACGCTGCAGAAAGTTTGTCCCTCCGGCTCGCTGTAGCTCACCGTTCCTATAGTCGGCGTGTTTCTTGTCAGGGCCTGGATTGAGCCCCGGTGTCTTTCCTTTCGGTCTCGGTACTAGCGCTGAGGTGAGGCCTAGTCGTGTGGCGGGGAGAGGGTACGGGGAAGATGTAAGGAGAGCTGGGGGGCAGCACTGGCAGGAGGAGAAGGATGGGGGAGGGGGGTCATCGATGTACTGGTTACTGGGCACAAGCATCGGGCCAGCAGTCCTCGGATGTCATTGTAATTCCCGCTGCTGAACTGCTGTCCCGAAAGCTGCTGCTGAACTGCGCTGCTGCTGGCCCGATAACGGAATAGTACCGTATAAACTATTACAACTATATTTTAAACTATTTTTTTAATCAGAAAATACAATTTCTGCCCCTTACACAAACATATAAAATATTTATTGTAGGTTGCAAGCCACTTCAAGCCTACAGCCTACAAGATGCCATGGCTACAGGATGTCTATGTCCTGGCTCAGGCAGCGCTATGTCCTGTGACAAGACATTGACATCTTAACTGTTGTCAAGATATCTGTAGGCTACAAGATACTACATGTCAGTGATCTACATCTTATAGAATGGAAGAGCAGGAAGCTGACAGCTTCCTGCTCTACCATGCATTTCAACTGCATTGGTGTATTGTAAATGCCAATACAGTTGAAAATTTTGTGTGTGTTTTCAGTGACCCCCTCTCCCCCCAGTGATACGCCTCTGGCTTAGATATAACATGTGTAAATACACACTGTCTCCACTGCACAGTATCAAATAAGGTAAGCTTAGATACAGCAGATCGGTTGTCAAAATCAGACATGAATGGCTTAGAAACATTATTGCAACAGACAGTATCAAGCAAAAAAAAAGCTTGGATACACAATAGCACAAGAGACATGATAGGCTCAGATACACTGATTCAGCAAGCAGTATCTCAGAGAACCAGTTGAATACAGCTACTCAGAAGATAGTATCGCACATCATACGCTTAGATACACCAGCTCAGCAGACGGTATTGCAAGTGATACCCTGAAATACACCAGTTCAGCAACTCACTTTTCCTGTCCATAACAATATTATAAAATATTTGCAACTTTACGGCTCCAGGTCTCAGAAAACGTCAAGCTCAGCACTTTGTAGAAATCAGAAAATACCAAACAGGATCCAACAGGCTGAAACAAATAGAGCCGCAGGCGTAGCGCGCCCCTGAAACTCACGCTCCAGCTAACAAGACTTAGATCTCAGGTTTGTCTGGAGCCTTATCTGCTGTGACACTTGTAATAATGTGATCTCTACAAAACGGAAAAAAAAGTATAGAAAATACAATGTAACTGAAAAGAGTAACCGAGCATTAATGGAAGACGTCAGATACCGAAGAAACATCAAAGGAGCGATCATTACTACTATCTACAAGAATATAACTACTATAATACTGCCCCTATGTACAAGAATATAACTACTATAATACTACCTCCTATGTACAAGAATATAACTACTATAATACTACTCCTATGTACAAGAATATAACTACTATAATACTACTCCTATGTACAAGAATATAACTACTATAATACTACCTCCTATGTACAAGAATATAACTACTATAATACTACTCCTATATACAAGAATATAACTACTATAACACTGCTCCTATGTACAAGAATATAACTACTATAATACTACCTCCTATGTTCAAGAATATAACTACTATAATACTACTCCTATGTACAAGAATATAACTACTATAATACTACTCCTATGAACAAGAATATAACTACTATAATACTACTCCTATGTATAAGAATATAACTACTATAATACTAACTCCTATGTACAAGAATATAACTACTATAATACTACTCCTATGTACAAGAATATAACTACTATAATACTACTCCTATGTACAAGAATATAACTACTATAATACTACCTCCTATGTACAAGAATATAACTACTATAATACTAACTCCTATGAACAAGAATATAACTACTATAATACTACTCCTATGTACAAGAATATAACTACTATAATACTACCTCCTATGTACAAGAATATAACTACTATAATACTACTCCTATGTACAAGAATATAACTACTATAATACTACTCCTATGAACAAGAATATAACTACTATAATACTACTCCTATGTACAAGAATATAACTACTATAATACTACTCCTATATACAAGAATATAACTACTATATTACTACTCCTATGTACAAGAATATAACTACTATAATACTACTCCTATGTACAAGAATATAACTACTATAATACTACGCCTATGTACAAGAATATAACTACTATAATACTATCTCCTATGTACAAGAATATAACTACTATAATACTACTCCTATGTACAAGAATATAACTACTATAATACTACTCCTATGTACAAGAATATAACTACTATAATACTACTCCTATGTACAAGAATATAACTACTATAATACTGCTCCTATGTACAAGAATATAACTACTATAATACTACTCCTATGTACAAGAATATAACTACTATAATACTACGCCTATGTACAAGAATATAACTACTATAATACTGCTCCTATGTACAAGAATATAACTACTATAATACTACTCCTATGTACAAGAATATAACTACTATAATACTACTCCTATGTACAAGAATATAACTACTATAATACTACTCCTATGTACAAGAATATAACTACTATAATACTGCTCCTATGTTCAAGAATATAACTACTATAATACTACTCCTATGTACAAGAATATAACTACTATAATACTACTCCTATGTACAAGAATATAACTACTATAATACTGCTCCTATGTTCAAGAATATAACTACTATAATACTACTCCTATGTACAAGAATATAACTACTATAATACTACTCCTATGTACAAGAATATAACTACTATAATACTACTCCTATGTACAAGAATATAACTACTATAATACTACTCCTATGTACAAGAATATAACTACTATAATACTACTCCTATGTACAAGAATATAACTACTATAATACTACTCCTATGTATAAGAATATAACTACTATAATACAACTCCTATGTACAAGAATATAACTACTATAATACTACGCCTATGTACAAGAATATAACTACTATAATACTACTCCTATGTACAAGAATATAACTACTATAATACTACTCCTATGTACAAGAATATAACTACTATAATACAGCTCCTATGTACAAGAATATAACTACTATAATACAACTCCTATGTACAAGAATATAACTACTATAATACTGCTCCTATGTACAAGAATATAACTACTATAATACTGCTCCTATGTACAAGAATATAACTACTATAATACTACTCCTATGTACAAGAATATAACTACTATAATACAACTCCTATGTACAAGAATATAACTACTATAATACTACCTCCTATGTACAAGAATATAACTACTATAATACTACTCCTATGTACAAGAATATAACTACTATAATACTACTCCTATATACAAGAATATAACTACTATAATACTGCTGTTTATGCATTAGACCATCTTGGAGGTGTATAAGACAATGTCTTCTTAGTTTGGTTTCTCGGATACAGTAACACTTGGTTCTATTAACCTTGCACTTGCTGCTCTGTGAGATTATTGCTATAATCCTGGCCGCGGGTGCGTTCTAGGTCGCCTCAGCAGTACAATCCCTTAGATGATGGCGGCCGCAGCCTCGGTATCTGACACCTTTAGGCCCGGGACACTTGGGGCTGGTTGTCAGTTTTGCTGGGTTCATTAGTCATGTGGCCGATGAAACAATATGGAGCTATTAATAGCCGGCGTCTTTTCTCAGCCGCGCACTTTCTGTTCCCTCAGGCCTGGGTTACCTGTTCGCTGCCGAGTCAAAATATTAGCTGAAGGTAGAACTTCCATGTGGGCAGGAGCGAGGACGGCTGCCAAACAACACAACATGCCAGCTCCACATTAGGTTTCATCAGGCACTTTCTGTAATTATCTGGATGGATTTGCCGCCTGGGTGGCCCCGGGGAACATGGTGTAAACCCATTACACTAATTATCCCGAAATCAATACTCTTAAAGGGAAATAGTAACTAATTATCATGACTGGTCAACTTTTGGAAAGTCATGATCTTAAAGGGGCAGGACTTATGCAAATGTGCAACAAAAGAGCGCCTTTCTGTAGTCGGATTTTATGGACATTTCTGGGTGGGGATTATATCATGTGACCAGACAGTCAAATGGGGAGGGGGCAGAAGGGGGCTTAAAGCCCCCCAATGTTCTTCACCCTCACGCTTCCTTTAGTTCTGTTTCCTAAGCGCCCTGTACAATGTATAATGCCCCCTTATTGTGACCCACAAGAGTCCCATTAATTCCCACATACAATATAATGGTCTGTCAGTGTTCCCCACATTATAATGTCCCCTTACTGCTCCCCATACAGTATGAAGTCCTGTCCCAAAAATTATAATGACCCCTTGTGGCCCCCATCCAGTATAATGTCGCCCTTAGTATCCCCGCACAGTATATTGAGGATACAGAGTTGAGGTCGGGACTGTCCCTGTCATTGCAGGATGTTACACAGATCTGGGAGTAGGATTTAGCTGCAGTACCACACACAACCTATGGACAGGGGTGGCACTGTTTCTAGAAGGAAGGGTCTATATATGTCCGGTCCTGGATGACTGATGACTTCCATGATGTCTGGAGAATCCGGTGCCTGACTACAGGAATCTGACAGCAGTTTCTGAGGACATGGTGTGTTCACCCCGTATACACCAGACAGGTCTCATATGTGCTGTCTATATCCCCTCTGCAGATACGATTTCCCGGTGACAGGGGTTACATTGGAGCACCTCTGACCAACGAAGATTGACAGAGTAAGAGTCTCAAGTGTGAGAAAATGTTCTTGTGATAACAGTAAATGGGAGTTTATCCACCGGCCTCCCCCCGGCCTCCTGCTCCTTAGAGACTTGCCATTTCACTCCACTTGGCATATGTGTATGTTTTGCCCTTGGAAATCGAAGCTGGAACCGTCATATTTCAGATATTTGTATATGTGTCACGGGTGCAAACATTTCTGAGAAAATACAGTTTAAAGGGGCAGCAGGGTTCATGAGTGACCAACAAATACTGTGTTACATATACACATATACTGTACATACATACAATAACATACTGTATTACATATACACATATACTGTACATACATACAATAACACACTGTAGAATACTACATATTCACACATACATGTAACATACATATAATACAGTACATGGACACATATGGTATATAATATACATATACTGTACATACATACAATAACATACTGTATAATACTGCACATTCACACATACATGTAACACAGTACATGGACACATATGGTATATAATATACATATACTGCACATATATACAATAACACACTGTATAATACTGCATATTCACACATACATGTAACATACATATAATACAATACATGGACACATATGGTATATAATATACATATACTGTACATGGATACATACAATAACATAATACTGCATATTCAATCACACTTATACATATAATACTGTACATACACATGTGATATATAATATACTGTACATACATACCCACATGCATACAATAACTTACACTGCATACTCACACACACTTATAATATACATGTAATACTGTATAAACACGCATAATATATACCGTACATACACCATAATATTTAGATAATACACATATAATATACATATAATTCTATACATGCATGCATATAATATATACATGTACACATAAATAATAAATGTAACACTGTACATACACATATAATATAAATATAATAATGTACAAGCACATACATATAAAATACATATCACACTCTATATAATGTACAAATACTGTACATACACACACTCATATATCACAACAATTATACACTCACCGGCCACTTTATTAGGTACACCATGCTAGTAACGGGTTGGACCCCCTTTTGCCTTCAGAACGGCCTCAATTCTTCGTGGCATAGATACAACAAGGTGCTGGAAGCGTTCCTCAGAGATTTTGGTCCATATTGACATGATGGCATCACACAGTTGCAGTCGCAGATTTGTCGGCTGCACATCCATGATGCGAATCTCCCGTTCCACCACATCCCAAAGATGCTCCTCTATTGGATTGAGATCTGGTGACTGTGGAGGCCATTGGAGTACAGTGAACTCATTGTCATGTTCAAGAAACCAGTCTGAGATGATTCCAGCTTTATGACATGGCATTGCATTATCCTGCTGAAAGTAGCCATCAGATGTTGGGTACATTGTGGTCAGAAAGGGATGGACATGGTCAGCAACAATACTCAGGTAGGCTTTGGCGTTGCAACGATGCTCAATTGGTACCAAGGGGCCCAAAGAGTGCCAAGAAAATATTCCCCACACCATGACACCACCACCACCAGCCTGAACCGTTACCGATACAAGGCAGGATGGATCCATGCTTTCATGTTGTTGACGCCAAATTCTGACCCTACCATCCAAATGTCACAGCAGAAATCGAGACTCATCAGACCAGGCAACGTTTTTCCAATCTTCAATTGTCCAATTTCGATGAGCTTGTGCAAATTGTAGCCTCAGTTTCCTGTTCTTAGCTGAAAGGAGTGGCACCCGGTGTGGTCTTCTGCTGCTGTAGCCCATCTGTAGCCTCAAAGTTGGACGTACTGTGCGGCGTTCAGAGATGCTCTTCTGGCTACCTTGGTTGTAACGGGTGGCTATTTGAGTCACTGTTGCCTTTCTATCAGCTGGAACCAGTCTGGCCATTCTCCTCTGACCGCTGGCATCAACAACGCATTTCCGCCCCCCACAGAACTGCCGCTCACTGGATGTTTTTTCTTTTTCGGACCATTCTCTGTAAACCCTAGAGATGGTTGTGCGTGAAAATCCCAGTAGATCAGCAGTTTCTGAAATACTCAGACCAGCCCTTCTGGCACCAACAACCATGCCACGTTCAAAGGCACTCAAATCACCTTTCTTCCCCATACTGATGCTCGGTTTGAACTGCAGGAGATTGTCTTGACCATGTCTACATGCCTAAATGCACTGAGTTGCCGCCATGTGATTGGCTGATTAGAAATTAAGTGTTAACGAGCAGTTGGACAGGTGTACCTAATAAAGTGGCCGATGAGTGTACATGTAGCACTATATATCTGAATGATTACTAGTGTACATACACACATACACAATGTACAAATACATGCACATATTGAAACATGATATACATGTACATAGACACATCTATAATTTTTTTCCTGCAGTTCTTTTCACAGAAAGTTCATTCTACCTATAGGGAAACCGTCAGCATTTCCTTAGGTACACGTGATATGAGGGCAGTGGAAATGCTGTTTCCACTCTGCAACCTGTGGATGGGATTGGCTATCCACTTGCAGGGCCTGTATAATGCTGCAGTGTTTACACCTCGCGGGGCCTCATTTTGTAAAATGTTCGTTCTGCTCTCGCACATTTATCTCTGTTTAGTTTTCTGTTATATTTATATTTTATATCCAAAAGGAACTTTAAAAAAACATTCCTCACAATGGAACCAGGTAAAAGGAAAAAAAATAACACCACATCTACCAATCTTTTTTTGTCTCCATTGGTTGGAATTTTGCATGAATGGAATAATTCGATACTTGGAGGCTCGTCTGGGACAAAGCATAGGCAGCAGCAATAACCTTTAGCTCCCCCCACCTGATATGCAAGGGCTGTCTCCGCTGATAATTTAGGATATGGTTACTGGCAATCTGTTCACTATAATATGGGTGGTGCTGGTACTGGTATACGATACCGTATGTGACAGGTAGAATTCTATTATGGCTCCAATTTTATATCGGGGGAGACATTTTGAGATTTTTTTCTTTTTTTATCCCTGCAAGGGGCAATCATAAAAATATTCCAGATATTTCAGGTGTTCGCTTATAATAGACATATGAGTATATGACCCCACCAGGGTGCTCAGGCTCAGTATGGAGCCCCTGTCCTAATCCATTCTATAAGGCCTGCTCACACAGGATGCCATCCTTCCCCTTCCTCCCTTCGTGCAGAGATTTTGCTGAATATTTTGCATCTGTCCAGAAATATCACACACTTTTTTTCGGCTATTAATAGGGTCTGTAAACCCTTCACCCTCCCTCCCTGGTGAGATGCTATTTCTATGGGAAATTCACATGCCCAAATTATGGAACTCCTATAGCAACCGGCCAAAATATTTTATTTTTTTATTGCATGTCTGTGGTGCCTGGGATATAAGACAGAGCCCATTACAGCAATGAAAATGCGAAAAAATGCTGTCGTAGAGAATATTTTGTGGCACTAAGGAATACAATAATGAAATATGGATAATATTTTAGATGGCACCAAACGAGGGGGCAGTGACAGGGCAACGAACATGGTGAGGCCTATACTTCTGTTAGAAAAATTAGCACATTTATTTGGAGAATATTCTATTTAGACTTTTTATTTTTTTGAGAAAATTTCCTTTAGGGATCGAAGATATTGACACCCCCCCCCCCCAGTCATATTGCCCATTACAGTTCTGAAAGACAAAGGTTTCACACAGCTTTTTATAAACTCTGAATGGCATATACTGGGGTATCATGGGGCCTCCAGAGAAAAAGATTGAGGACACATAACCCACCTATAGAGAATGAGGACACATCTAAAGTGATGTCTGTCTGCAGTGGTCCAGGTTCCTAATAGCTAGACAATACAAACTTAGTCAGTCTGATACTACACCAGATTTATCACAGTGACTGATACTACCCCAGATTTATCACAGTGACTGATACTACATCAGATTTATCACAGTGACTAATACTACATCAGATTTATCACAGTGACTGATACTATACTACACCAGATTTATCACAGTGACTGATACTACATCAGATTTATCACAGTGACTGATACTAAACCAGATTTATCACAGTGACTGATAGTACACCAGATTTATCACAGTGACTGATACTACACCAGATTTATCACAGTGACTGATACTACACCAGATTTATCACAGTGACTGATACTACATCATATTTATCACAGTGAATGATACTAGATCAGATTTATCACAGTGACTGACACTACATCAGATTTATCACAGTGACGGACACTACACCAGATATATCACAGTGGCTGATACTACATCAGATTTATCACAGTGACTGATACTACACCAGATATATCACAGTGACTGATACTACACCAGATTTATCACAGTGACTGATACTACATCAGATTTATCACAGTGAATGATACTACATCAGATTTATCACAGTGACTGATACTACACCAGATATATCACAGTGACTGATACTACATCAGATTTATCAAAGTGACTGATACTACATCAGATTTATCACAGTGACTGATACTACACCATATTTATCACAGTGACTGATACTTCATCAGATTTATCACAGTGACTGATATTACACCATATTTATCACAGTGACTGATACTACACCAGATTTATCACAGTGACTGATACTACATGAGATTTATCACAGTGACTGATACTACATGAGATTTATCACAGTGACTGATATTACACCATATTTATCACAGTGAATGATACGACATGAGATTTATCACAGTGACTGATATTACACCATATTTATCACAGTGACTGATACTACACCAGATTTATCACAGTGACTGATACTACATGAGATTTATCACAGTGACTGATATTACACCATATTTATCACAGTGACTGATACTACATGAGATTTATCACAGTGACTGATATTACACCATATTTATCACAGTGACTGATACTATACCAGATTTATCACAGTGAATGATACTACACCAGATTTATCACAGTGAATGATACTACATCAGATTTATCACAGTGACTGATACTACACCAGATTTATCACAGTGAATGATACTACATCAGATTTATCACAGTGACTGATATTACACCAGATTTATCACAGTGACTGATATTACACCAGATTTATCACAGTGGCTGATACAACACCAGATTTATCACAGTGGCTGATAAATCTGACATGTATTTAGATATTTAGACCTTTTAGTTGCATAAATTTACCAGCATTTTTCAGCTGTATTTTGGCACATTTTGGAGCATTGTGGCACATTTAAACTACACCCCCTTTTTCTGAGAATCCACAACCACACGTCTAGCAAGTCGAAAAATGTTAGCCCAAACTACATGTGCCAAAGATGTGCCATGGTTATACCAGTATCTATAATAGTAAATCTTGATCTATGTGGTTTTTGGCACCAATGTGTTCAGTGTCACAATCACAGAATTCATTTTGTGGTCACAGAAATAATTTTAGAGAAAACAAAATCAATATATATATATATATATATATATATATATATATATATATATTATATATGCCTTACAAGTATATTTTCCGTTGCTGTAACACTTTTCATGACTATGACATATTTTTGATGGATTCTGTGTTTAAGTAAAAATAAAATAAATTGTGAACAGATGGCGCCCCATATGATTGCTCATACAGGAGTATATACGGGGGTGGCAATGGCAACTGGGCCAAGGAGGACCCTGAGGTTCATGTTACACCTCTTGTCAGACAAACTTCTGGTGGATCCTGATAAATATATCTCCCTTCCTGATGCTGATTCTTTTCATCCATCCAGGGTATTTAGACCAGAGCTAATTGAACCCCAGTTCCCACTTATATATATGGCACATGTGACTGATTAACCAGAATTCCCAGGATGAGCAGTGCAGGATGGGTATCAGTATTGTGTCTCTGACTGATTTTAGACTTTCCATCTTCTGCTTATTTGTGACATTGTTTCTTTTGTAAATAAGGTTATACATTGTATAAAACTGCAATACAAAGCACAATATTGCCCTTACAGTCCTATGAAAAAGTTTGGGCACCCCTATTAATCTTAATCATTTTTAGTTCTAAATATTTTGGTGTTTGCAACAGCCATTTCAGTTTGATATATCTAATAACTGATGGACACAGTAATATTTCAGGATTGAAATGAGGTTTATTGTACTAACAGAAAATGCGCAATATGCATTAAACCAAAATTTGACCGGTGCAAAAGTATGGGCATCTCAACAGAAAAGTGACATTAATATTTAGTAGATCCTCCTTTTGCAAAGATAACAGCCTCTAGTCGCTTCCTGTAGCTTTTAATCAGTTCCTGGATCCTGGATAAAGGTATTTTGGACAAACAATTCAAGTTCAGTTAAGTTAGATGGTCGCCGAGCATGGCCAGCCCGCTTCAAATCATCCCACAGATGTTCAATGATATTCAGGTCTGGGGACTGGGATGGCCATTCCAGAACATTGTAATTGTTCCTCTGCATGAATGCCTGAGGATTTGGAGCGGTGTTTTGGATCATTGTCTTGCTGAAATATTCATCCCCGGCGTAACTTCAACTTCGTCACTGATTCTTGAACATTATTCTCAAGAATCTGCTGATACTGAGTGGAATCCATGCGACTCTCAACTTTAACAAGATTCCCGATGCCGGCATTGGCCACACAGCCCCAAAGCATGATGGAACCTCCACCAAATTTTACAGTGGGTAGCATGTGTTTTTCTTGGAATGCTGTTTCTTTTTGGACGCCATGCATAACGCCTTTTTTTATAACCAAACAACTCAATTTTTGTTTCCAAAATGAAGCTGCCTTGTCCAAATGTGCTTTTGCATACCTCAGGCAACTCTATTTGTGGCGTACGTGCAGAAACGGCTTCTTTCTCATCACTCTCCCATAAAGCTTCTATTTGTGCAAAGTGCGCTGTATAGTTGACCGATGCACAGTGACACCATCTGCAGCAAGATGATGCTGCAGCTCTTTGGAGGTGTCTGTGGATTGTCCTTGACTGTTCTCACCATTCTTCTTCTCTGCCTTTCTGATATTTTTCTTGGCCTGCCACTTCTGGGCTTAACAAGAACTGTCCCTGTGGTCTTCAATTTCCTTACTATGTTCCTCACAGTGGAAACTGACAGGTTAAATCTCTGAGACAACGTTTTGTATCCTTCCCCTGAACAACTATGTTGAACAATCTTTGTTTTCAGATCATTTGAGAGCGGGCTGTCCATGCTCGGCGACCATCAAACTTAACTGAACTTGAATTGTTTTGTAGAAAGAAATGGTCCAAAATACCTTTATCCAGGATCCAGGAACTGATTAAAAGCTACAGGAAGCGACTAGAGGCTGTTATCTTTGCAAAAGGAGGATCTACTAAATATTAATGTCACTTTTCTGTTGAGGTGCCCATACTTTTGCACCGGTCAAATTTTGGTTTAATGCATATTGCGCATTTTCTGTTAGTACAATAAACCTCATTTCAATCCTGAAATATTACTGTGTCCATCAGTTATTAGATATATCAAACTGAAATGGCTGTTGCAAATACCAAAATATTTAGAACTAAAAATGATTAAGATTAATAGGGGTGCCCAAACTTTTTCATAGGACTGTATATGCCTGCAGCTCACACCCCTCCTCCCCCTCTCCTCTCCATAGACTAATATGTAAAAAGTAATCAGTCTGATAAGCGGAGAGGAGAACAGATTTCTTACATAAGATATATTACAGATTATAACTGGAGTTGCGCTTTATGCAGATACTCAGAATATTGGCAGGCCTCCATATAATACAGCTGTCTTCATCCCCATCCTCTAATGACATGACTCTGTTCATTACGTCCCAGTCTATAAAGCAAAGCTGACATTGTGTCTTCTGTAGAGGTAAATGTAAAAACTGGAAAGATTCAAGATAAATAAAAAAACATGATTACAAATGTTACATAAAAACCTGATATATACAATTCTTTCCCTTTAATTCACCACCTGAGCTGCTGCTCATAGACATTGGGGCAAATGTATGAAGGCTCGAATGATAAATGTGCTCGACTGACAAAGAGAAAGAAAGGTTTATGAAGAGGCTGTGGCCTAAATAATTCATAAATCAGTCGGACGTTCCGGATCCAGAATGGAATTCTACACTAGTTAGGAACTGGCATAGATTTCTATTATAACTCTAGCCAGAAATCTGTCGGGCTAAGCCCAGAGCAATATCTCAGGTATGTCGGAGCCCTGCCCATATTGACACATAGTTTCTTTTTTATGTGTTTTTTTTTTTTATGTCTATAACATGCTCCACCTCCTCAGGCCCTGCATTAGGCATAATACACTACATTAGTTTTGCATGGACTGTCCCTTTAAGGGGGAGATCTGACGATACTCCACCAAAATCTGCATAAAAACTGCATGCTGTATTTTCTAATGGAGTTTTGATGCAGATTTAACTGCACCCAGGTGCACCCACATCCTAAAGCTAAGACCCCAGAGTATAATGGTGGGAGGCCTAGGGGAGGTGATTTAATATAATAAACAGTGTAACTCACCTCTCCTGGGCTCCAGTGTGGATCTACCGGCCTCCACTGGTCACAAAGACGTCATGAATGAGGTCAGAGACCGCTGAGACCCAATCACAGTCCAATCATGTCGGTGTCTTGACGCAAATTGAGGGTAGTGTGAAAAAGCACAGTCTGCAACGTGAGCCCTCAGCCTAAGGCCAGGGCTCACAATGCAAAAACACAGCATTTTGGCCGGGGCGGAAGCGCTACAGCAAAAAATTCTGCATGAGTACCTGAAAAGTGGATGGGATTCTAGCTAATCCTATCCACACATTACTGCAAAATAGTATTGTGCCAAGGATAACTCTGTGGGCTTTCTATGAAAAAAGTTGCGGAAAAAAAACGTGACGCGTTTATGCAGCTGCATTTTTTTTTTTTTTTTGCTGCGTCTCGAAACATAGGGCCTCAATTTAAAAGACCTCCTTGCATTTCTATCCTACCCATCCAGCAGTTAAAGCGTTGACTTGTTGTCCACAGATGAGGCCGCACAGAACTTGTTGCATCTGCAGTAACATTCACAGCTGCGACACATCTCGGTGCGGTCTCCATTACCATGGCCCTGGCATCCTCTTTCAGCAGCTTTCAGTCCCAGCCATGTAAGCCGAGCATTAATACACATTAGGGGGGATCATGTTAGCGATATAATTACGGGACTGTTTTTATTTTCAGATGCTGCCCTGCTCGGGGGGCCGGTGCCAACAGAGCACCTTTTATTCTGCCGCAGAATACCAGCCTGTGCCTGGACCAGGTGGAGAGCCCTGATAATATCTCCTGCAGGAGCGCAGAGTCAATCTCCTCGCCCCTCTGCAGCTGAAGAATTGCAGGCTTTGTGTTTATGGTCGGAGCCTTTTTTGGCTATTGGAGCAGAGGGCGAGTGATGCCCGGGCACAGGACAGGTGCAACAGTGGTCCAAAAAGTAACAATCACTCATACAGTTATTCAGAATAGATGGAATGTGTTAATAAAAACTTATGATTGGGTCTGCATAACCTCAATAGCAACTCCGACTGCAAACTGGTGACTCTGAGCAATTGTAGCTTCACCTTTATCATCACATCTTGGTATAATCTACTTAGGCTGCATTCACACAAGTAAAGTTGCATGCAGTTTTTAAATGAATCTTGGAGCCGTTTCCTAATTTTACAGGTGAAACGCATTTATTCAACATGCAAAACCAAAAACTGCACCAAAAGCTGTATCAAAACTGCATGCAATTTTTTTCCCACTGCTGTTTTAACTGCACAAAGTGATGGGGCCCTTAGGTTCACTCGGCTCTCTTGGTTGACTTGGTCCAGGACCTCAGTTTCTGGATTAAAAAATGGGTAGCTGCGACTTGATGCCGTGCACTCGTTTTTTTGAACCAAAGTCAGGCATCTAGTCCACTCCACAACTGGATGCCTCAGAGGAGTAGAAGGGAGAAGTAGAAGAACTTTCTAGGTATTTCCTTTTCCTTTTGTAACCTTTCTTGACTTTGGCTCAAAAAACACAACAAAATGCTCTGATTTCCAAAATTGCGCCGCTTTTAAACACAAAGTGGGCTTGGGATTGACATGAATCTCATCCACTCTGCAGTTACTGTATAACATCACAATTTTTCCCGCGGCGTTTCTGACACGGGGTGAATTGCAGCGTTTTTGTAAAACCCTGGCCTTACAGAGTTTGGTGCAGATTCTCCTTCTGCAAATTCTTACCATGTGCATGGATCCTTAAGGGTACGGTTAAAATTGCACTGTAAAAAGCAACTTTTGATGCGATTTGTTTTGCAATTTCTTTCATTTTACAGTCGAAACACAACATGTAACATGTAAAATCAAGTACTGCACTAACAACACATGCATTTTTCCCCCCACGCTGTTTTAACTGCACCTATCTGCACCATGTAAATGCAGTCTTAGTGAACATACATGAGCAGGATTACATGGAGATCATTTGCAAAGATGCTGAAAATCTGCCACATAAACCGTCAGCATTAAAGCAAATATGAAATTTTATTTCTCTTGTACATAATGCCAATTTTTTCCGCACGGAAATGTCCACATGTCAAAATCTGCAAATGTGACGCGTAACAAACTGCACCAAAACCTGCACATCCCTCAGACTGTCATCTGTCTTTTGAATGACAGTTATAGAAATGGATGACCTTTATTGGTTTGTTTTATTTATTTAGGCTGTGAGCCCCATATAGGGATCACAATGTACATTTTTTTTCCTATTAGCATGTCTTTTGTAGAATGGGAGGAAATCCATGCAAACACGGGGAGAACATACTGTACAAACTCCTTGCAGATGTTGTTCTTGGCAGGATTTGAACCCAGGCGTCCAGCGCTGCAAGGTTGCAATGCTAACCACTGAGCCACCATGTTGACCCTACTTCCTTTTTTTTTTTTTTTTTTTTTTTTGACCCAACCCACTCATCCGTTGTAAATGTCGCCATTGACTCCCAATATGTTAGAATCAGATGTGTAATGGACACGTCTTGTACAATCAGTTTTTTAACGGTATACAAGGTATAAAGATTACACAGCCCCAAAGTAAAATCAGCAGAACAAGAAAGAAACAGAATTATGAATGCAGCTCTGGCAGTAAGGGAAGCAATAGACATGAAGAGTTAACATTGGAAACATAAATTTACTCCATTATCTGTACACCGTAATATCTTCAGGAATCCTTTCACATATTGAGTTGGCTGAGGCCCCGAAGACGTATTTTGTTTCAGGTTCGTCCCACAGATTTGTTTTGGGTTGAATACGTTCATCACAAACCAGAAGTGAAATTATTTTACCCCGAGGCTTCTTCTGACCCCAAAGTATCATAAATGAAGACCCAATAACAAATGGTTATACTCACCTTGCCTTAGCTCTTCTGGGCTTCCTTGTGGTAACCAATGCCCCTCCATGGGTCCTCCTCTGGCCTCTTCCATCCCCCTGAGTGACCTAATGCACTGAGGCCTGTGATTGGACCTCAGTGGTCACATGACGGCCACGTTATGATGCTACGAAAGTGTCATGACTTCGTCATACTCCATGTGACCACTGAGGCTTGTGATTGTGACATGTGACCCTGAGGCACCAAAAAAAAATTGAAGAGGAGCCAATGGGAGCGCCGAATGCCATGAGGATACCCAGAAGAGGTGAAGGAAGGGGAGCGTAACTATTTGTTATCTATTACCCCTCCCCTCGCCTGGGCCTCCACCTATCACACTCTGGGGTCAGAAGAGTATAATCATTTCACTTTCGGTCTGTGGGTGATGAACCCCTAAAGTTTAAGATTGGGGTCAAACCCGAAACCTTTACTAAATTCAGGACGAATCTGGTTCGAACTGTCCTGTGGAATAAATCAGAGACTGTAACAAAACCAAAATGTCACAAGTCAGTACAACCCTATATCTTGGCACAAGGGGGCACAAATCTTCTTGCACCCCTCCGATCCTTTGGCTGTTCCCCTATGTTTATGAGGTTGAGGAGGGGGTAGTGCGGGTTCACTTTGCAAAATTGGGATCTTCTTCTTTGTGTTTTCTCATTGCCCCATACATAAGTCCCGATACAGCCCACTAATATGTTACCCTTCAGATCAGAGACCCCCCCCCCCCCTCTAATCTGACCTTTGACTCTTGCCACACCAGATTATTAGAAGTCCTGGATTAGGAGGGGTCGCCATAGCTCAGACATTCACAGGACACATTGTATCTTTCTTCATCTACAAACTCTCTTGGATATTGTTTGTGGCTTTTGTAATCTTTGTGTCAATCAATAAAGTATCAAGTGACGCTTCAGTCTCAAGACATTAAGGAAATTCCCTTTATTTAGCCAGGGTTTGACAACATGTTACCCCCAAGTCCTGTGCTGTGTGAGACAGCTGCCGTAGCGTTCAATGTCAGCGGCACGCCCCAAGATTTGGCTCCTGCAAAAGGTCATAATTATAATAAAAGCCGCATTCCTTGGATATATCTTAGATTTATGATTTTATTATTGCAAAATGGAATTAACCTTTAATCTCATAATCTAGTCCAGTTGTTTGTAGTTAGAAAGTAAGGTGGTGGGGCGGGGGCGGGGGGAGGGGTGAGATTGGGATACTTCTATGATGACATTTGGTTCCATCCCGGACATCCCAGGTCCCTCATTCTACTAGAGTATATAGGGTAAGCTAATGACATATATTGTAACAATGTAACCAGGGAACAACTCGTGAACTTCCATCGGGGTGATGTCATATCTGGACCCAAAATCTGTAATGTTCATTTTGTGTCTTTTCAGGGCTGGCTTCCAGTGACATCACTAGATGTAGAGCAGCATCTGTCCGGCCATCCAGGACTCTTTATATGACATCACTAAACAAAAAGAATAGGATTACAAAACACAATGTGTCCGTCCAAGCCTTCCTGTCCCCTTCTAACCCTCCTGTTCCCTGCACCTGTTCCTTATGGAGCGGCAGTCTAATCTACGTGACCCTAATGCTATATAGAGATACCTATATTTAAAGGGAATGTGTTGCCAGAAAATATTTTTATATTTATTTTTAAAGAATATTTTGGTGAGTTTTTTTTTTCTTTTTTAATGTCCATTTTATTATCTATATTTTAAAAAGATCTTAAAAACCCAGCAGTTCTGATTCTGGCCACTAAGCTAAATAATACGCCAAGTGTTTGGTTAGGATAAGTTCAGGGCTTTGCAGGGCCAGTCAATTTCTTCCACGTCAGACTCTCCCAACCTTGTCTGTATGAACCTTGCCTTGTGCTCAGGGAAGTTGGAACAGACAATTGTGCAAAATACCTTGTTAAAACATTAAGATTCCACTACTGCAAAGTCAGAATTGTTCTTTACACCGCTCCACATAACGCTTGACATTGTGCTTTACAGTATTCCATCAATACTTGACATTGTTCTTGGTTTGGCCACAGCATGTTATAGTCACTGCATAGTGTAAGGGAATCTAGAGAATCACATCTGCACACTGCGGAAAAATACACGCAACAGGTACGCTGCGACTTCTTAAAACATTGCGGGCAGTGCACTTTTCCCTGCTCCATCTGACATTAGGCAGTGCACTTTCCCCTGCTCCATCTGACACTAGGCAGTGCACTTTACCCTGCTCCACCTTACACTAGGCAGTGCATTTTATCCTGTTCCATCTGACACTAGGCAGTGCATTTTACCCTGCTCCACCTGACACTAGGCAGTGCATTTTACCCTGCTCCACCTGACACTAGGCAGTGCATTTTACCCTGCTCCACCTGACACTAGGCAGTGCATTTTATCCTGCTCCACCTGACACTAGGCAGTACACCTTACCCTGCTCCATCTGACACTAGGCAGTCCACTTTACCCTGCTCCACCTGACACTAGGCAGTGCACTTTACCCTGCTCCACCTGACACTAGGCAGTACACCTTACCCTGCTCCATCTGACACTAGGCAGTGCATATTACCCTGCTCCACCTGACACTAGGCAGTGCATTTTATCCTGCTCCACCTGACACTAGGCAGTACACCTTACCCTGCTCCATCTGACACTAGGCAGTCCACTTTACCCTGCTCCACCTGACACTAGGCAGTACACCTTACCCTGCTCCATCTGACACTAGGCAGTCCACTTTACCCTGCTCCACCTGACACTAGGCAGTGCACTTTACCCTGCTCCACCTGACACTAGGCAGTACACCTTACCCTGCTCCATCTGACACTAGGCAGTGCATTTTACCCTGCTCCACCTGACACTAGGCAGTGCACTTTACCCTGCTCCACCTTACACTAGGCAGTGCATTTTATCTTGTTCCATCTGACACTAGGCAGTGCATTTTACCCTGCTCCACCTGACACTAGGCAGTGCATTTTACCCTGCTCCACCTGACACTAGGCAGTGCATTTTACCCTGCTCCATCTGACACTAGGCAGTGCACTTTACCCTGCTCCACCTGACACTAGGCAGTGCATTTTACCCTGCTCCACCTGACACTAGGCAGTGCATTTTACCCTGCTCCACCTGACACTAGGCAGTACACCTTACCCTGCTCCATCTGACACTAGGCAGTGCATTTTACCCTGCTCCACCTGACACTAGGCAGTGCACTTTACCCTGCTCCACCTGACACTAGGCAGTACACCTTACCCTGCTCCATCTGACACTAGGCAGTGCATTTTACCCTGCTCCATCTGACACTAGGCAGTGCACTTTACCCTGCTCCACCTGACACTAGGCAGTGCATTTTACCCTGCTCCATCTGACACTAGGCAGTGCACTTTACCCTGCTCCACCTGACACTAGGCAGTGCATTTTACCCTGCTCCATCTGACACTAGGCAGTGCACTTTACCCTGCTCCACCTTACACTAGGCAGTGCATTTTACCCTGCTCCATCTGACACTAGGCAGTGCACTTTACCCTGCTCCACCTTACACTAGGCAGTGCATTTTATCCTGTTCCATCTGACACTAGGCAGTGCACTTTACCCTGCTCCACCTTACACTAGGCAGTGCATTTTATCCTGTTCCATCTGACACTAGGCAGTGCATTTTACCCTGCTCCACCTGACACTAGGCAGTGCATTTTACCCTGCTCCATCTGACATTAGGCAGTGCATTTTACCCTGCTCCACCTGACACTAGGCAGTGCATTTTATCTTGTTCCATCTGACACTAGGCAGTGCATTTTACCCTGCTCCATCTGACACTAGGCAGTGCACTTTACCCTGCTCCATCTGACACTAGGCAGTCCACTTTACCCTGCTCCACCTGACACTAGGCAGTGCACTTTACCCTGCTCCACCTGACACTAGGCAGTACACCTTACCCTGCTCCATCTGACACTAGGCAGTGCATTTTACCCTGCTCCATCTGACACTAGGCAGTGCATTTTACCCTGCTCCACCTGACACTAGGCAGTGCATTTTACCCTGCTCCACCTGACACTAGGCAGTGCATTTTACCCTGCTCCACCTGACACTAGGCAGTGCATTTTACCCTGCTCCACCTGACACTAGGCAGTGCATTTTACCCTGCTCCACCTGACACTAGGCAGTGCACTTTACCCTGCTCCATCTGACACTAGGCAGTGCATTTTACCCTGCTCCATCTGACACTAGGCAGTGCATTTTACCCTGCTCCACCTGACACTAGGCAGTGCATTTTACCCTGCTCCATCTGACACTAGGCAGTGCACTTTACCCTGCTCCACCTTACACTAGGCAGTGCATTTTATCCTGTTCCATCTGACACTAGGCAGTGCATTTTACCCTGCTCCACCTTACACTAGGCAGTGCATTTTATCCTGTTCCATCTGACACTAGGCAGTGCATTTTACCCAGCTCCACCTGACACTAGGCAGTGCATTTTACCCTGCTCCATCTGACACTAGGCAGTGCATTTTACCCTGCTCCACCTGACACTAGGCAGTGCATTTTACCCTGCTCCATCTGACACTAGGCAGTGCACTTTATCCTGCTCCAACTGACACTAGGCAGTCCACTTTACCCTGCTCCACCTGACACTAGGCAGTGCACTTTACCCTGCTCCACCTGACACTAGGCAGTACACCTTACCCTGCTCCATCTGACACTAGGCAGTCCACTTTACCCTGCTCCACCTGACACTAGGCAGTGCACTTTACCCTGCTCCACCTGACACTAGGCAGTACACCTTACCCTGCTCCACCTGACACTAGGCAGTGCATTTTATCTTGTTCCATCTGACACTAGGCAGTGCATTTTACCCTGCTCCATCTGACACTAGGCAGTGCACTTTACCCTGCTCCATCTGACACTAGGCAGTCCACTTTACCCTGCTCCACCTGACACTAGGCAGTGCACTTTACCCTGCTCCACCTGACACTAGGCAGTACACCTTACCCTGCTCCATCTGACACTAGGCAGTGCATTTTACCCTGCTCCACCTGACACTAGGCAGTGCATTTTACCCTGCTCCACCTGACACTAGGCAGTGCATTTTACCCTGCTCCACCTGACACTAGGCAGTGCATTTTACCCTGCTCCACCTGACACTAGGCAGTGCATTTTACCCTGCTCCACCTGACACTAGGCAGTGCATTTTACCCTGCTCCACCTGACACTAGGCAGTGCACTTTACCCTGCTCCATCTGACACTAGGCAGTGCATTTTACCCTGCTCCATCTGACACTAGGCAGTGCATTTTACCCTGCTCCACCTGACACTAGGCAGTGCATTTTACCCTGCTCCATCTGACACTAGGCAGTGCACTTTACCCTGCTCCACCTTACACTAGGCAGTGCATTTTATCCTGTTCCATCTGACACTAGGCAGTGCATTTTACCCTGCTCCACCTTACACTAGGCAGTGCATTTTATCCTGTTCCATCTGACACTAGGCAGTGCATTTTACCCTGCTCCACCTGACACTAGGCAGTGCATTTTACCCTGCTCCATCTGACACTAGGCAGTGCATTTTACCCTGCTCCACCTGACACTAGGCAGTGCATTTTACCCTGCTCCATCTGACACTAGGCAGTGCACTTTATCCTGCTCCAACTGACACTAGGCAGTCCACTTTACCCTGCTCCACCTGACACTAGGCAGTGCACTTTACCCTGCTCCACCTGACACTAGGCAGTACACCTTACCCTGCTCCATCTGACACTAGGCAGTGCACTTTACCCTGCTCCACCTGACACTAGGCAGTGCACTTTACCCTGCTCCACCTGACACTAGGCAGTACACCTTACCCTGCTCCATCTGACACTAGGCAGTGCATTTTATCCTGTTCCATCTGACACTAGGCAGTGCATTTTACCCTGCTCCACCTGACACTAGGCAGTGCATTTTACCCTGCTCCATCTGACACTAGGCAGTGCATTTTACCCTGCTCCACCTGACACTAGGCAGTGCATTTTACCCTGCTCCATCTGACACTAGGCAGTGCACTTTACCCTGCTCCACCTGACACTAGGCAGTACACCTTACCCTGCTCCATCTGACACTAGGCAGTGCATTTTACCCTGCTCCACCTGACACTAGGCAGTGCACTTTACCCTGCTCCACCTGACACTAGGCAGTACACCTTACCCTGCTCCATCTGACACTAGGCAGTGCATTTTATCCTGTTCCACCTGACACTAGGCAGTGCACTTTACCCTGCTCCACCTGACACTAGGCAGTGCATTTTATCTTGTTCCATCTGACACTAGGCAGTGCATTTTACCCTGCTCCACCTGACACTAGGCAGTGCATTTTACCCTGCTCCACCTGACACTAGGCAGTGCATTTTACCCTGCTCCATCTGACACTAGGCAGTGCACTTTACCCTGCTCCACCTGACACTAGGCAGTGCATTTTACCCTGCTCCACCTGACACTAGGCAGTGCATTTTACCCTGCTCCATCTGACACTAGGCAGTGCATTTTACCCTGCTCCATCTGACACTAGGCAGTGCACTTTACCCTGCTCCATCTGACACTAGGCAGTGCACTTTATCCTGCTCCATCTGACACTAGGCAGTGCACCTTATCCTGCTCCATCTGACACTAGGCAGTGCACTTTATCCTGCTCCATCTGACACTAGGCAGTGCATTTTACCCTGCTCCACCTGACACTAGGCAGTGCACTTTTCCCTGCTCCATCTGACACTAGGCAGTGCACTTTACCCTGCTCCATCTGACACTAGGCAGTGCACTTTATCCTGCTCCATCTGACACTAGGCAGTGCACTTTATCCTGCTCCATCTGACACTAGGCAGTGCACTTTATCCTGCTCCATCTGACACTAGGCAGTGCACTTTATCCTTCTCCATCTGACACTAGGCAGTGCACTTTTCCCTGCTCCATCTGACACTAGGCAGTGCATTTTACCCTGCTCCATCTGACACTAGGCAGTGCACTTTACCCTGCTCCAACTGACACTAGGCAGTGCACTTTATCCTGCTCCAACTGACACTAGGCAGTGCACTATTCCCTGCTCCATTTGACACTAGGCAGTGCACCATCTGACTTTGTCTTTTTCATTGCTCCATCTGTCGCTGGACCTTGTGCTCGGTGATGTAAGGCCAATGCAGCCGCTCACCTATGCCATGAAGCTCCCAGCGGGCACAGACTTGTGCCAATGTGAATACCAGAGGAGGTTATAGCATCAGCAGAGCACCGGGGACTCCTCTGCAGATTGCTCCTCAGCACTCTGGGCCGCTCTTGCTCTTTTACATTATTTTTTGGTTTACTTTTACTCCTGTTACGCAATGGAAATGTCCAACCACTGTTAGCAGATCTCTCATTCATCAGTGACTCATTATCACATCTACACCCCATCTAAGTATTTATAGTCATTTGTAGACATTTATGTCATGAATGTAAAAGAAGCCGCTTACCTACTTGACTACGGTTTCCATGAAGGACAATCTTTTTGTTCCCTACATTGCACAAAAGTAAAACAATATTGAACTAAGTCATTGTTAGTCCCATATGGAGCTTCAAGTTAAAGGGGTCTTCTCATCTAGGCAAGTTACCTCTGTGGATAGAGGATTACTTTCCCAGGTGGGAGTACCCCTTTAACCCTTTAAAGGCTGGGTTAAGCACCATCATCACACAGCCACTTTCACCTAATACAAGCAATGCACATATAACATATTAGCCGATACATTCCTTCTTCATCAATACTTAACAGCAACCCCTGTGAACGTTTTAAAGGCGGCCATATTGGTTGTCATCCAACTTTCTCCGATACAGACAAAAGTAAGAATCGAGCATTACGATGAGTTTTTCACTAGAAACATTCTACTTCCATCAAACCAACCTTTGTATCCAAGCGGTGAAAATTCATGAGTTACTCCCACCCATTAAACCCTATGTGCCCTTCTTTCCTAGAACGAGTGGAACAAGCACGAAAACGACCTTCTCAGGTAAAGTTTAAGTCTCGAGCTGCAAAAGTACAAATATTACAATGTGTCTACGGAGCCAAAGCAATTCCACGAAGCGGGTCCAAAGCATGATCCCTGTCTACTCCAATTCACTGACGTGCCGACATGCAACAATTTGTATTAAAATTTATTCAGGAAAGTTCTCCAGTAGAGTCCGTGTGATAGGAAACTTCTTCAAGGATGTTAATTGGAGATTTATGCATGTGCTTGGAAGGGCCAGCGGTTTCGGGACAGAAGGGTTTATAAGTCAAGCCCCACCAGTGTTCCTGAATGGCTTTCAAAAAAAAGATTCCCTCTAGGGAGCGAGGAGAGTAGAGGTTCATATTTTTCCTCCACACCCATATAATCCCCAGCAAGAAACCCTTACAAGAATGCCAACGGAGGGATCCATTACATAGGGCACGGAGAATGAGTCATGGCTTGTGAAAGGAGGGCTCTGAAATCCTTATCTGCATTAGACATCACACTCCGACCCGGACTCAATGGATTCTCAGAGGCCACCGCCAGGTGACGCAAACACAGAGAAAGCTCCAGAATGTTCCATTTCTGAAACCTGATAGCTACAGTCACGGACGTCAACCATTGACTGATCTTCTGGAGAACGTCTACTTCTACATTACGAAACCAAAGGTAAATTTAGGAATTTGCTTATGATTCCAGAGGTGTGATAGTGCTTCAAAAATAGATGGAACCTACCATCTTAAAAAAAAAAGCTTTTGACATGTCGAAGTGCTGTCAGAGAATTAAATTGGTAGACTCAAGGTGCCAAGACCCCCACCGATCAACAAGATGGAGGGGTAGAAATACTCTGCTCATCGACTCTGCTAGGATGTCCTTGATGAATGATTTATAGACCAGCTGGGAAGGGTCAATGTTTTTGGGACAAAACAGTTTATAAAGCCACATCTCACCAATGATTCTGAATGGCTTTCAAGAAAAAAGTCCCTCTAAAGAGCGAGGAGAGGAAAGGTTCAAATTTTTCCCCCATACCGATATTTATCCAGCAAGAAACCCTTGCAGGAATCCATAGTTAGATCCACCACATGGTTACGACTTGTGAAATGAGGACTCTGAGATCCATATCTACATTAGACATCACACTCCGATTGTGACTCCATGGATTCCCTGAAGCGACCACCAAGTGTTACATATGCAGAATCCTGATACTACAATTACAAGATAGTCCACCATTGGCTGACCTTCTGGAGAACGTCTACTTCTAGATTCCAAAGTCAAAGGTAAATTTAGGAAATTTGCTTATGGTTTGAGAAGGGTGAAAGGGTTAAAGAATACCTATGAGCATAAAAAAGACTATTAAATGTGTGGCAGTGCTATGTTAGAGTATTCGATTGGTAGGCTACATGGGCTGAGACCACCAATAGCCAAGATGAAGGATTAGAAATGCTCTGCAGGAGGGCTCTGCTGATTGGCTATGTTGGTTGGCTCTATTGGTTGGTTCTGCTGGTTGGCTCTTTTGGTTGGTTATGCTGGTTGGCTCTTCTGGTTGGTTCTGCTGGTCGGCTCTTTCGGTTGGTTGTGCTGGTTGGTTCTATTGGTTAGTTCTGCTGGTTGGCTCTATTGGTTAGTTCTGCTGGTTGGCTCTATTGGTTGGTTCTGCTGGTTGGATCTGCAGGTTGGCTCTGTTGGTTGGCTCTGCTGGTTGGCTCTGTTGGTTGGATCTGTTGGTTGGCTCTGCTGGTTGGCTCTGTTGGTTGGATCTGTTGGTTGGCTCTGTTGGTTGGCTCTGTTGGTTGGATCTGTTAGTTGGCTCTGTTGGTTGGCTCTGCAGGTTGGCTCTGTTGGTTGGTTCTGCTGGTTGGCTCTGTTGGTTGGCTCTGCTGGTTGGCTCTGTTGGTTGGCTCTGCTGGTTGGCTCTGTTGGTTGGATCTGTTAGTTGGCTCTGTTGGTTTGCTCTGCAGGTTGGCTGTGTTGGTTGGTTCTGCTGGTTGGCTCTGCTGGTTGGCTCTGTTGCTTGGATCTGTTGGTTGGCTCTGTTGGTTGGATCTGTTGGTTGGCTCTGTTGGTTGGATCTTCTAGTCTCTCTTTAGTGAATGGGCTAATCCACTATACACGATTTGCTCCATTCTCTAACGAAATCCAAACCAAATTAATGAAAAAAAGGGGGCAAAGTGCTCAGCTGAGCACACTTAACCCTTCATTACAGCAAAGGGTGGGAATCACAGCACCTAGAACCCACTGGCTCCCCATATCGATAAGTCCAGTCGAAAGTTTTTGAAATAATGGATAACCTTTAAGATCGAAACAAACTGAACATAGGATGGAAAGATCGGCAATGCTTGTATAACCATGGACAAAAGTTCAAGTACCCTGGGGCCTCCACCACTCCATCCCCCGATACCCAACTCTCTTTTTGTCATCCTAATGGAGCTTCCAACACAGATGTGTCCATCGTTTTCCATCACATTTGAAAGCAATTCAAAATCATTTGCAAGAAACTATTGGATTCGGCCCGAAACCCGTGGCGTTCTGAAGCAAGGTCCCAGTGTGCAGCTGATATATCTGCTATTTCCTAGAAAATGAATTCTTGTAAAGCTTATGTGGATGAAGGTTGTGCCGACGGCACACAGCAGGATTTACGATGTGACTCGGGGGATGGCGTGACCTTCCCAGTTTCTTGTATTTATGAGAATTTCCGTAAACAAATTTTTCTGGAAGCCTTCAGATGATTTTCAGGTTTTATGTAAATGATGCGTAATCCATTGCTTTCTAATAGCTGTAGCGTTTCCATATTCACCATGTTCACGCTCTCCACATGTTATCAGTCAACTGGAACATTCCTGTTTGTATTGTATGGCAGAAAACATGTACAGCAGGAGGGGATCTATAACCTGTGCAACCTATTCAGATGTACAGGGGCCCAGAGGGGATGAGCGAGCACTCTGACCCCAATATGTTTTCTCTTCCACTAACCAGCCAATACAGAGTATCTATGATCATCGGAGCTGCACTACTATTGGCTGAGAGATGATAGTGTAGTATCTGTAGATTGCCCATCATAAAACCAGCCTATACTTTTCATATAGGGCATTTAAAGGGGGTGGCCTATGGCTCATTCTACTTCCCTTCCCTGAAATTCTGGATTCCACTTGCTCCTTAAGGCATGAGTATAAGAAAATCCCTTGCCTTAGTGTCCTCAATATTGTAACCTAACTAAAAATTGTCTCCTGTTGTGACTCCGAGCTCTGAGCTTAAATCATAAGGAAAACTTGTTAGCATATGTTCAGTTTCTCTGCAGCGCCACCAATGGGCAGCTGAAGCATTACACAGCACAACTTTTAATCAATAGGTTGTGTCCTCCAATGATAGGTCCTGCAGGAGATGCTTGTTGTGATTGTTTTCCAACATGGCCAAGTGCTTATACATATGGCTATGATCTGGCCTCATTTTGGCCTGACTTGGGGTCTTCTAACACCCCGCAGTATCCCCATTAACTCCAATTACCCAAGTGCCTGCAATAAAACACTAATAAGCACAATTGTAATGCTTTATATCTGGTAGCTCGCTCTATCTATCTATCTATCTATCTATCTATCTATCTATCTATCTCCTATCTATCTATCTATCTATCTACTATCTATCTATCTATCTATCTATCTATCTATCTATCTATCTATCTCCTATCTATCTATCTATCTATCTATCTATCTACTATCTATCTATCTCCTATCTATCTATCTATCTATCTATCTATCTCCTATCTATCTATCTATCTATCTATCTATCTATCTATCTCCTATCTATCTAGCTATCTATCTATCTATCTATCTATCTATCTATCTACTATCTATCTATCTCCTATCTATCTATCTATCTATCTATCTATCTATCTCCTATCTATCTATCTATCTATCTATCTATCTATCTATCTCCTATCTATCTATCTATCTATCTATCTATCTATCTATCTATCTATCTATCATCTATCTCCTATCTATCATCTATCTATCTATCTATCTATCTATCTATCATCTATCTATCTATCTATCTATCTATCTATCTATCTATCTATCTATCTATTCTAATATCTACCGGTCATGTCCTCTGCTTATCTACAGTATCTACAGATGTAGCCAAGTTTAACTTGACTTTTACCGAGTTACATAAACAGTTGCTAATGATTTTAGCTCGGCCTCTTTCCATTGCTTGTGCTTAGTTCAGTACTGTAGACAATCCAGAGCCTTGCGGTACATTTCTATATATTCTTATTAGTAATCGTCCTTCCAAGATTCCTCCCGCCTGCGAGTGGGTAATAATCACCTCCTGATGCTATGATAAGTCACTCTCTAATCGTGTGTTTCTAATGTTCCTGACACTTTCTAGCTGTAAACTCTTCTGATTTCAATCCATCTTTATTCTATTTCTTTCTTATAAAAGGCAAAAAGCGGCCAAACGTATTTCCCCCGGTGGACTGAATTCTTGATCCTCGCGCTGGGTCTGACACGGAGAATGATGACTCACCGATGACATCCGGCCAAATATGACTTTTACATGTCATTCCTAATCATTCAATATTGTTTTCAAGAAGAAGGAAAGACTAATGTGCGTTCAAGTACAGATGGTGTATTAGGAGCTGATGTTTTCAGCAGTAGTGTCCTCGGAAACAAGGCAGCACAAGAGCTCCAACTCCAGCCGACCTGCCCACAACTAAACTCTTTCCCCTATGTCTCAAGAATCTTCTGTTCAAGGGTTTGTCAGTAATCTCAGTCAGGACCCTTCTATGTACCTGATAGTCACGTTACTCTCTTGCCTTACTTAGGTCTCTAGCAGTACATTAGAGCTGTAATGACATGACTCTGCTGACTCTATCTTAGTCTATACAGCAAAGTTGCAGAAAACAGGAAGCATCGGCTAATTCTTGATGCTTTAGTGGCTCCTATGAGAACTGCAAGATTTCAAGATTTCCATTTTACGTAGATATTAGCAAAAATTAACTTAAAAACACAAAAATGCCTGCAAAATGTTTAGAATAAATATTTTATGATGATTCATTCCTTTTCACGACATTGGAGCTGAAATAGAATATGTCAGTAAATGGACACATATCTACAATCTCGCACCCTGCGCGAATCTAAATCTTATTATACCAAAGCCAAGAGTGGATACAGAAGGAATGGGAAATATATAGGAAGTTCTTATACTTCCACCTTCTGCTTAATCCACTCCTGGTTTTGGCTCAAAAAACACAGAAAAATCTGCAATAAAAAAAGTGTGTTTCTGCAATGTGGGGCCTCAACCTAAGAGTGTCCAATATTGATTTATCAATAGTTTCCTAGGAGCCCTATGGATGTTCTACACTGTGTTTTATAGATAGGTTCCTAGGAGCCCTGACAGTGTCATACACTATGTATTATAGATATATATAGTCCTAGGAGCCCTGACAGTGTCATACACTATGTATTATAGATATATAGTCCTAGGAGCCCTGACAGTGTCATACACTATGTATTATAGATATATATAGTCCTAGGAGCCCTGACAGTGTCATACACTATGTATTATAGCTATATATAGTCCTAGGAGCCCTGATAGTGTCATACACTATGTATTATAGATATATATATATAGTCCTAGGAGCCCTGACAGTGTCATACACTATGTATTATGGATATATCTAGTCCTAGGAGCCCTGACAGTGTCATACACTATGTATTATAGATATATATAGTCCTAGGAGCCCTGATAGTGTCATACACTATGTATTATAGATATATATAGTCCTAGGAGTCCTGACAGTGTCATACACTATGTATTATAGATATATAGTTCTAGGAGTCCTGACAGTGTCATACACTATGTATTATAGATATATATAGTCCTAGGAGTCCTGACAGTGTCATAAACTATGTATTATAGATATATATATATATAGTCCTAGGAGTCCTGACAGTGTCATACACTATGTATTATAGATATATATAGTCCTGACAGTGTCATATACTATGTATTATAGATATATATAGTCCTAGGAGCCCTGACAGTGTCATACACTATGTATTATAGATATATAGTCCTAGGAGTCCTGACAGTGTCATACACTATGTATTATAGATATATATAGTCCTAGGAGCCCTGACAGTGTCATACACTATGTATTATAGATATATATAGTCCTAGGAGTCCTGACAGTGTCATACACTATGTATTATAGATATATAGTCCTAGGAGTCCTGACAGTGTCATACACTATGTATTATAGATATATATAGTCCTAGGAGCCCTGACAGTGTCATACACTATGTATTATAGATATATATAGTCCTAGGAGTCCTGACAGTGTCATACACTATGTATTATAGATATATATAGTCCTACGAGTCCTGACAGTGTCATACACTATGTATTATAGATATATATAGTCCTAGGGGCCCTGACAGTGTCATACACTATATATTATAGATATATAGTCCTAGGAGCCCTGACAGTGTCATACACTATGTATTATAGATATATATAGTCCTAGGAGCCCTGACAGTGTCATACACTATGTATTATAGATATATATAGTCCTAGGAGCCCTGACAGTGTCATACACTATGTATTATAGATATATAGTCCTAGGAGCCCTGACAATATTCTACTCTATGGTTTAAGTCATTTTAAGGCGTGCTTCATACCGAAATTGTTCAACCCGATCTGGGACCTTAGCCACCAAAATCTGAAACAAAACTAATCTTGATAGGTTAGCCCATCTCTAATAGACACATACAGTGTTGGCTAAAAGTATTGGCACCCCTGCAATTCTGTCAGATAATACTCGTGTTCTTCCAGATAATGATTGCAATCACAAATTCTTTGGTATTATCTTCATTTAATTTGTCTTCAATGGAAAACCACAAAAAGAATTGCCAAAAAGGCAAATTGGATATAATTCCACAGCAAACATAAAAAGGGGGTGGACAAAAGTGTTGGCACTGTTTGAAAAATCATGTGATGCTTCTCTAATTTGTGTAATTAACAGCAACTGTTACTTACCTGAGGCACCTAACAGGTGGTGGCAATAACTAAACCACACTTGCAGCCAGTTGAAATGGATTAAAGTTGACTCCACCTCTGTCCTGTGTCCTTGTGTGACCACATTGAGCATGGAGAAAAGAAAGAAGACCAAAGAACTGTCTGAGGACTTGAGAAGCAAAATTGTGAGGAAGCCTGAGCAATCTCAAGGCTACAAGTCCATCTCCAAAGCCCTAAATGTTCCTGTGTCTACCGTGCGCAGTGTCATCAAGAAGTGTAAAGCCCATGGCCCTGTGGCTAACCTCCCTAGATGTGGACTGAGAAGAAACATTGACCAGAGATTTCACTGCAAGATTGTGCGGATGGTGGATAAAGAACCTCGACTAACATCCAAACAAGTCCAAGCTGCCCTGCAGTCCGAGGGTACAACAGTGTCACCCCGTACTATCCAGCGTCAGCGTCTGAATGAGAAGGGACTGTATGGTAGGAGACCCAGGAAGACCCCACTTCTTACCCACAGACAGAAGCCAGGCTGGAGTTTGCCAAAACTTACCTGAGAAAGCCAAAACCGTTCTGGAAGAATGTTCTCTGGTCAGAGGAGACAAAAGTAGGAAAAGGCCTCAATATAGAGTTTACAGGAAAAAGAGAGGCCTTCAAAGAGAAGACGCCCCCTACAGTCAGACATGGCGGAGGTCCCTGATGGTTTGGGGTTGCTTTGCTGCCTCTGGCACTGGACTGCTTGACCGTGTGCATGGCATTATGAAGTCTGAAGACGACCAACACATTGTGCAGCATCATGTAGGGCCCAGTGTGAGAAAGCCGGGTCTCCCTCAGAGGTCAGGGCTCTTCCAGCAGGACAACGACCCAAAACACACTTCAGGTCAGCACTAGAAAATGGTGGTGAGAGAAAGCCCTGGAGACTTGTAAAGTGGCAGCAATGAGTCCAGCCCTGAATCCCATAGAACACCTGTGGGGGAGGGGGGAGAGATCTCTTGGTGGCAGTTTGGAGAAGGCCCCCTTCACATCTCAGGGGGGACCGCGAGCAGGAGCCAAAGAAGAAGGGTCTAAGATTCCAGCAGAGCCTTGTAAGAAACTCATTGCTGGTTAGCGGAAGCGGTTTTGCGCAGTTATTGTGTCTAAAGGTTGTGCTACCAAGTATTAGGCTGAGGGCGCCAATACTTCTGTCCGCACCAGTTTTGGAGTTTTGTGTAAAATGATCAATGATGTGACTTTATTTTCATTCTCTTTTGTGTTTTTTCATTGCAAGCAAAATAAATGAAGATATTACCAAAGAGTTTGTGCTTGTAATCATTATCTGGGGGACAGCGAGGATTATCTGACAGAATTGCAGGGGGGCCAATAGTTTTGGCCAACACTGTAATACATATGAAAACGCTGTGACAACCTTATGGCTCCCATACTGCCTGTCTCCAACCTTTCCAGAAGGAGATACAGAGATGAAATAGCAGAACTGAATGTGTTTGATTTGTCAAGCAATGTATTTCCTCGGTGCAGAGACCTGGGGGAATCTTGACTAAGCTATGGATGAACCATAAGTAGTGATCTTACTGAAGACTCAGGAGAGGGTCTAAGTGTTGAATCAGCCTCAACTGCTTAAGAGCCTTAAGTCCTCACTCCGCACTCATACAGCTGGTCAGACGGTGGCTGAAGATGTCCAGCTTATCAATAGGGTGGATTACCAGTCTTTCCTTACTAATGGAGGCTGCATGCCTTCATCCTGCGAGGAAATAAACCACATTGCTCGCTTAATGGAAATGTCACTGATATGGGCAAGATTCTCGCGATCAAATAGCCAGCAACAGGTGACAGAACACAGTGACCGCTCCACACGGACCTTCTGAAAACTTCATTATACCGAGCTTATTACACTGACACACTGATCTGATACAAAATAGCAAACGTAAGTGAGATAAAAGGAAAGACCAGCTTAGGCCACGTTCACATCTGTGTGATTCTGTCCGTTCTTCTGGTCCATCACATGACCAGGAGACTGGAAAAAAGTTCTAACGACAAAAATAACAAAATGTAAGAATTTCAGATGGACTCTGTGCTAGACAACAGAAGTGAACGTAGCCAAAGATTTACATTGGGTCCAGGATCAGCAGATGAAAACCCAACAGGATTTTAGTAAATTGTAATTGACTTAATCTTTTACTAAATTTCCGGTTCTGGGAAACAGAGGAAAGAAAAAATGGAAACCATCAGTATGGTGTTGACTGATCTGGGATTTGGGTCCATAATGGTGTCTCATTGTATATAACCAATATTATGTTATGTTGAGATTGATATAAAGTCATAACAGGATCTATCAATAGCAACTTGCTGACGGTTTCTGTGCAACATCTTGAAATATAGAGACAAGAAGTTAAACTCTATATCACAGAGATTCTAAGACAAAGACACATTCAGTGCAGTCACGTATAAGATCGATAGGATCCGATAGATCCCAATGACTAAGAGGTCTTAACAGTGTGAAAGGTGAATAAATACTAAACATCTGCTCTCCTCCATTATCCTTATTTTATCTGTTTCATGCGACTTTTTTTCTTACAGTTTGTTTTCGATGGCTGAAAATAAGACAGGTTTATTTTCCATCGTCCCTTGTTGTGTGGCCGCTGCGCTCGCTTAAAGGTTCAGCACCCAGAGCCGCCCGCCCTCCGCGAACTCCTTATTGCAGCGAACAGCACATTATATTATGTTACTATGGTTAACTCCAGAATTTATATTTAGAAATTAAGAAAGATTCCATCTGTAGTCCTAACAGAGAAACAAGAAGGAAGCCCCGAGCCAGGTCATCCTCACACAGACTGCCAAAGCCTAAAAAGAGCGCTCTCCTATCTGACTGATCTGAGATCTCATCCAAATCCATAAATCTACATTATTCATCTGTATGCAAGAACAACAAGGGTCAGATGGCAAATTCATAGGAGCAGTATTATAGTTGTTATATTCTTGTACATAGGAGCAGTATTATAGTAGTTATATTCTTGTACATAGGAGTAGTATTATAGTAGTTATATTCTTGTACATAGGAGTAGTATTATAGTAGTTATATTCTTGTACATAGGAGTAGTATTATAGTAGTTATATTCTTGTACATAGGAGTAGTATTATAGCAGTTATATTCTTGTACATAGGAGGTAGTATTATAGTAGTTATATTCTTGTACATAGGAGTAGTATTATAGTAGTTATATTCTTGTACATAGGAGTAGTATTATAGTAGTTATATTCTTGTACATAGGAGTAGTATTATAGTAGTTATATTCTTGTACATAGGAGGAGTATTATAGTAGTTATATTCTTGTACATAGGAGTAGTATTATAGTAGTTATATTCTTGTACATAGGAGGTAGTATTATAGTAGTTATATTCTTGTACATAGGAGGTAGTATTATAGTAGTTATATTCTTGTACATAGGAGCAGTATTATAGTAGTTATATTCTTGTACATAGGAGTAGTATTATAGTAGTTATATTCTTGTACATAAGAGCAGTATTATAGTAGTTATATTCTTGTACATAGGAGCAGTATTATAGTAGTTATATTCTTGTACATAGTAGTATTATAGTAGTTATATTATTGTACATAAGAGCAGTATTATAGTAGTTATATTCTTGTATATAGGAGTAGTATTATAGTAGTTATATTCTTGTACATAGGAGCAGTATTATAGTAGTTATATTCTTGTACATAGTAGTAGTATTATAGTAGTTATATTCTTTTATATAGGAGCAGTATTATAGTAGTTATATTCTTGTATATAGGAGCAATATTATAGTAGTTATATTCTTGTACATAGGAGTTGTATTATAGTAGTTATATTCTTGTACATAGGAGGAAGTATTATAGTAGTTATATTCTTGTACATAGGAGGCAGTATTATAGTAGTTACATACTTGTACATAGGAGGTAGTATTATAGTAGTTATATTCTTGTACATAGGAGGTAGTATTATAGTAGTTATATTCTTGTACATAGGAGCAGTATTATAGTAGCTATATTCTTGTACATAGGAGTAGTATTATAGTAGTTATATTCTTGTACATAAGAGCAGTATTATAGTAGTTATATTCTTGTACATAGGAGCAGTATTATAGTAGTTATATTCTTGTACATAGGAGTAGTATTATAGTAGTTATATTCTTGTACGTAGGAGTAGTATTATAGTAGTTATATTCTTGTACATAAGAGCAGTATTATAGTAGTTATATTCTTGTACATAGGAGCAGTATTATAGTAGTTATATTCTTGTACATAGGAGTAGTATTATAGTAGTTATATTCTTGTACATAAGAGCAGTATTATAGTAGTTATATTCTTGTATATAGGAGTAGTATTATAGTAGTTATATTCTTGTACATAGGAGCAGTATTATAGTAGTTATATTCTTGTACATAGTAGTAGTATTATAGTAGTTATATTCTTTTATATAGGAGCAGTATTATAGTAGTTATATTCTTGTATATAGGAGCAGTATTATAGTAGTTATATTCTTGTACATAGGAGTAGTATTATAGTAGTTATATTCTTGTACATAGGAGGTAGTATTATAGTAGATATATTCTTGTACATAGGAGTAGTATTTTAGTAGTTATATTCTTGTACATAGGAGGTAGTATTACAGTAGTTATATTCTTGTACATAGGAGCAGTATTATAGTAGTTATATTCTTGTACATAGGAGCAGTATTATAGTAGTTATATTCTTGTACATAGGAGCAGTATTATAGTAGTTATATTCTTGTACATAGGGGGTAGTATTATAGTAGTTATATTCTTGTACATAGGAGGTAGTATTATAGCAGTTATATTCTTGTACATAGGAGTAGTATTATAGTAGTTATATTCTTGTACATAGGAGTAGTATTATAGTAGTTATATTCTTGTACATAGGAGCAGTATTATAGCAGTTATATTCTTGTACATAGGAGTAGTATTATAGTAGTTATATTCTTGTACATAGGAGCAGTATTATAGTAGTTATATTCTTGTATATAGGAGTAGTATTATAGTAGTTATATTCTTGTACATAGGAGCAGTATTATAGTAGTTATATTCTTGTACATAGTAGTAGTATTATAGTAGTTATATTCTTTTATATAGGAGCAGTATTATAGTAGTTATATTCTTGTATATAGGAGCAGTATTATAGTAGTTATATTCTTGTACATAGGAGTTGTATTATAGTAGTTATATTCTTGTACATAGGAGGTAGTATTATAGTAGTTATATTCTTGTACATAGGAGTAGTATTATAGTAGTTATATTCTTGTACGTAGGAGGTAGTATTATAGTAGATATATTCTTGTACATAGGAGTAGTATTATAGTAGTTATATTCTTGTACATAGGAGGTAGTATTATAGTAGTTATATTCTTGTACATAGGAGTAGTATTATAGTAGTTATATTCTTGTACATAGGAGGTAGTATTATAGTAGTTATATTCTTGTACATAGAGCAGTATTATAGTAGTTATATTCTTGTACATAGAGCAGTATTATAGTAGTTATATTCTTGTACATAGGAGTAGTATTATAGTAGTTATATACTTGTACATAGGAGGTAGTATTATAGTAGTTATATTCTTGTACATAGGAGCAGTATTATATTAGTTATATTCTTGTACATAGGGGGTAGTATTATAGTAGTTATATTCTTGTACATAAGAGGTAGTATTATAGTAGTTATATTCTTGTACATAGGAGTAGTATTATAGTAGTTATATTCTTGTACATAGGAGCAGTATTATAGTAGTTATATTCTTGTACATAGGAGCAGTATTATAGTAGTTATATTCTTGTACATAGGAGTAGTATTATAGTAGTTATATTCTTGTACATAGGAGCAGTATTATAGTAGTTATATTCTTGTACATAGGGGGTAGTATTATAGTAGTTATATTCTTGTACATAGGAGGTAGTATTATAGTAGTTATATTCTTGTACATAGGAGTAGTATTATAGTAGTTATATTCTTGTACATAGGAGCAGTATTATAGCAGTTATATTCTTGTACATAGGAGTAGTATTATAGTAGTTATATTCTTGTATATAGGAGTAGTATTATAGTAGTTATATTCCTGTACATAGGAGCAGTATTATAGTAGTTATATTCTTGTATATAGGAGTAGTATTATAGTAGTTATATTCCTGTACATAGGAGCAGTATTATAGTAGTTATATTCTTGTACATAGGAGGTAGTATTATAGTAGTTATATTCTTGTACATAGGAGGTAGTATTATAGTAGTTATATTCTTTTACATAGGAGTAGTATTATAGTAGTTATATTCTTGTACATAGGAGTAGTATTATAGTAGTTATATTCTTGTACATAGGAGGTAGTATTATAGTAGTTATATTCTTGTACATAGGATCAGTATTATAGTAGTTATATTCTTGTACATAGGAGTAGTATTATAGTAGTTATATTCTTGTACATAGGAGTAGTATTATAGTAGTTATATCCTTGTACATAGGAGCAGTATTATAGTAGTTATATTCTTGTATATAGGAGTAGTATTATAGTAGTTATATTCTTGTACATAGGAGTAGTATTATAGTAGTTATATTCTTGTACATAGGAGCAGTATTATAGTAGTTATATTCTTGTACATAGGAGCAGTATTATAGTAGTTATATTCTTGTACATAGGAGGCAGTATTATAGTAGTTATATTCTTGTACATAGGGGCAGTATTATAGTAGTTATATTCTTGTACATAGGAGCAGTATTATAGTAGTTATATTCTTGTACATAGGGGCAGTATTATAGTAGTTATATTCTTGTACATAGGAGCAGTATTATAGTAGTTATATTCTTGTACATAGGAGTAGTATTATAGTAGTTATATTCTTGTACATGGGAGCAGTATTATAGTAGTTATATTCTTGTACATAGGAGCAGTATTATAGTAGTTATATTCTTGTACATAGGGGCAGTATTATAGTAGTTATATTCTTGTACATAGGAGCAGTATTATAGTAGTTATATTCTTGTACATAGGAGCAGTATTATAGTAGTTATATTCTTGTACATAGGAGTAGTATTATAGTAGTTATATTCTTGTACATGGGAGCAGTATTATAGTAGTTATATTCTTGTACATAGGAGTAGTATTATAGTAGTTATATTCTTGTACATGGGAGCAGTATTATAGTAGTTACATTCTTAGGCTGCATTCACACGGAGTAAACGCTGGCGTTTTTTGTGTGTTTTTTGCACATAGCGCCGCGTTTACGCCGCGTAGCGTCGCGTTAACGCCGCGTAAACGCCGGGCAACGCCACCGCTAAATAGCGCGGCGTTAACGCGGCGTATACGCGGCGTTAACGCGACGCTACGCGGCGTAAACGCGGCGCTATGTGCAAAAAACACACAAAAAACGCCAGCGTTTACTCCGTGTGAATGCAGCCTTATATATAGGAAACCGCGTTATAATAGTTATCTCTTATACATATATAATTGAGTTTTTATCCAAAGTGAGATACACGCATCAGAGGATTGAATCCACAGCTTAGATTACACCATCACACATCAGAGGATTAGATACACAGCTCAAGACACATCACACAAAATTAATTATACCCTTGTGAAGCTGGGTCCTCCTTCTAGTCTCATATATATATATATATATATATATATATATATATATATATATATATATATATATATATATATATGAGTTTCTGACTGTCTGTTCTTTATGCGTGACCAAATGACAGGACCTATCCTTACCAAATTTGGCACAGAGGTACATTAGGTGTCCACGAAGGTTTTAGACTGGGTCTCTGCCCTCTAGCATGTATTGTTCCTGAGGTACAGAATTCCCAATAATTGACTCATATTCCAACTGCCATACACATGGTCACCTGTCACTTATCAGCCAATAGAAGCTTACAGCCACTTAGTCTCCACATGCACAGTTTTACTCCAGGTTTCCATAACAACCCAGCCATTTTTCTTCACTGCTGTAGGTGCTAAAGGTGCAGGGCGCTGTGGATGACACTGTTAAACAAGGTCACATACACACAGCTTTACTCCAGTTTTCCATAACAACTTATCACATGTTTTTCACTGATGTCCAAACTGAGATACACATGATCACAATATGCTTATGCACCAATGGAAATTTGCAGGTTCTTCAGTCTTCACATACACAACTGCAGTTATCAAGAATACAATACTGGGAAAGATTACATGCTCCATAGTGGCCACCAAACAGTATTATGTGCTCCACATTGGCCACCTCACAGTATTACATGCTCTATAGTGGCCCCCAAACAGTATTACGTATAAGTTTTTATTTTTATACACCTCCCCTGGTCTGGCATTTAATGGCCCCTTTCCATTAACAATATGTACAGCAGTCAGGGATCAAGGCTTTCCCCAACCATTGTCAGCTGGCCATGGTCCCATACCCCTCCGGGCCCGGTCGCGGTCGCACTCCCTGCGACCACAATCGTTACGCCACTGGCTGCTGCTCCAGCTAATGAAGACACTCACCAGACCCAAGCCCGTCTCCAATCTGACAAAGCATGTCACAGACAACAGCGAGCTGCTGAAACTCCCCAGCAGACCCAGGCCCGTCTCCAAATGAAATACAGCCGTGCGCCGCCGGTCCCTCTGCTAGTATTCTATATTTATGGAGCTGTACTATAGAAGATATCTTGTAGTACATGGAATTATTTTCAGTGTCATTGCTTCCTATAACTGCTTTGGTTTCGTCCATAAATCTCTCCTAAATAGATTACCCCTGTCATAGAATGAGGTGGGATCTGTTACTGTAGTTGATATCTAATATTGCCCATGTATTTGTTTTATAGCTGAGACTTCTCTGCGTTGCCCATAAATTCCCTGATGATAGAAGGCTCGGTGCAGGCCACGTTTTCTCCCATTATGCTCTTGCACATGACACCTCTGCTTTTATCATTACTTTCTCTCGTTTTCATTGCTGGCAGCCAGATGGAGAGAAGAGTCTTGCAATCAAATCAAATGCCGCTTTCCCTTTCCCGTTCCCACAGTAACCAACAAGCAAAGCTGAGCCGTAATCTCCGAGACAGGATATAGAATTTTGCTAAATACAAGGACACGCAGGCTTGAGATGTGAGATGGGATCCACTGTCCTCACATCAGGCCAGGCTGAGCCTCAGGCAAGTAAAGTGAGTTTATTAAGACATAAAAATCAGATTTACAACAGGATTTAGCCAATTTGCCTTCTATAAACCGAAAGCTTCCTTAAAATCAGAAAATCGCTCTAAATTTCCGTTCTTGAGACATTCTCTTCTCTAAAGAATTGATATTCTGCAGTTTTAATGTATGGAAGTAATCTAATGTATCTAATAAGGTTGAGAACAGATATGAGCGATACTAAATAGCAGGACCTCCGCTCCTTAGCTTTGGGTCTTTCACATTCCTTCATGTACCTTGGATTACGTTTCCAATTAGAACACAATGCATTGTGGGACGTCAACATGAAACAGACAAAACACTTTATCCTCCTGCAATTAATTGGACTGGATTTGCACCAGTGGCGATCAGATCCTGTTGCAATATAAATACCGCCTGGTTGCAGTTATGTATATCATATGATGTTAATGGTAGGGTGTTATTGATTCATCTGCCCAAAATCTGTGCCCTACAGGACGGCCAACAGCAAAAGAGCATTGTGGGAAACCCGTGGCGGAAATGCAGCACTTTGCACAGAAAACTCACTTTGGTTTCCTCTGCCATCGTTCTGCTTAAGCTACACCAATAGAGAAACCGCCTGGCGTTTCCATAGGTATCATAGACACGCTGCAATTTCCACAATTGCAACTATTTTGGAACTCACAGAGTGTCCACTCCGCGTGTTTTTACTAGAATCCCATCCATTTTTCTGTGACTGTAAAATGCCGCAGTTTTTTCAGGGCGTTTGTGTCATTTCTGCCACGTGGGGCCCCGTCAGCAAGCAGGATTAGGTAAGTTGTTTGTGATGGCTTGCAGTTCTTCATGGAAATTTTTTGAGACATGCAGTCACACCTGAGAGTTGGTACGGGGTATCAGAACCATAAAGTCCCAAACCTCAAGAGTGAGCTGTGCTATGATGTACTTGGACTTGAGGTCATGTCAACCATGAAGTTCAGAGTCTAAATATAAAGTCTGCTACTTCTCCACCCATCATTCTTTCTGCACAGTGTTGCTGGTAGAATCTGTATGGCATCTGGATTTACAACCTGACTGTTGCTTTAAGGTTTCTCTGCTTAACAGTCAAACTTTGGCTGGGCCTGTTCAGCCAATCAGAGGTTTGCAATGCAAAGTCAATCAGAGTTATATTGCCTGTGATTGCTTTTGTTTTCTGGCTCTGTGTTCTCACAACTTACTCCCGGGACCTTTTCCTGCTTTCTGTTGATTCCTTGGGTTGCTGATTTCGGCTTTTCATGCTGCTTAACCTCTTTCCCTGGGGCCTAATGGACTTGACAGTGACCTGAACCTGTAACATTACTCTGCTTTCATATTGGCTATTCTTTCCAATAGCCTAATGACTAAAGTCTGCTTCAAGTGGTCAGACTGTTCTTGAGTGAGGAGTTGTATATAATGGTCACGGCCCCAAGATCCTGGTAAGGTCTGAACCATATTCAAGCCACTAGATCATAGAGAAGAACGGATCATTGGGTGAAGATAAACCATTTCTAATCATAAAGAGAATTTAACTCTTTCAAAGCTGCAGTTACTGTGAATGTAGAAGACTTGCAATAATCAAAACCAATAAAGAAATGCATCTAAGTGCGTGCAAAGTATCTACTCTATCACCCGTGGAATTTTTTTTTAGAAAAATGGGGCTACCCTTCAAGTTCTGACTTTTCTTTACAAGTCGTGATTTGTGACAAAGTCTATTAAAGCAAGGTTGTAATGTGCGATTGTTCTGCTAAGCTGACACTTCAGGGTTTTATCCCTGGCTCGCACTGTAGCGGTAGAATAATGCATTGTAATGTACATATGTTTAAGTAATCTCCAGTTAAGGTATACACCAGATCTGGCCTCAATTTTCTACACATCTGGGCATCGACAACTTCGAACATCTAGAACATTGTATCAAGTTACGGCTGTACCATATGTCCTTGTGTAGAATGAGCGGAGGTTTAGGGAAGGAGATGCATATGTTAATCCTTCCCCAGCTAGAAAGGGTTAAAGTGCACACGAGAAAGCTGGGTGACGACCAATACAGTCTTCTCCGCAGTGTCCTAAATGTGAAACCTGACAAGTTATTAAAGTCTTCTGGTCCTGCTACAGGGCTGGTTGTATCAGAATGGTCACGTACATGAGACAGGGGCCACCAGGACACCACAGCTTTAGGAACCTACAAGGTCTACGTCTCCAAGGCTCCAGGTTTAGGTGGCCCTTGGACAATACAGTGACAGTTTACACCTATAGCTTTTACTTTGCTCCTGTGGGAGGTTTTATGATAAATATATTTTTCTAAGAAAATTTCCAAAACCCAATATAAAGAAGCTTACAAGTTTTACTGTTCAGTTTTTCCTTGTCCAGACAATATATTGGTATACAGAGATACATCCGTGACGAAGAACACAATGGAGGATTTTAGGCAGAGAAGATCTTCTCATAGACAACAATGGAGCCTGTGACTCCCTGTCTGTGTTTCTGCCTCCATTATTATAGACCCCACACAGGGGACAGACTGAGAATTAAACATCTTGTGCTGTGAGGACCATGAACCTGCGCGGGACATGAGAGTATAGCATCGTGTGCAGCGTCTCCTACAAAGTCTTCATGTATACAACAAGACTTGGCAGTGAGATAAGATCAGGATTGTCTGTGTCATTAACTCACAAGCGATCCGTCAGGATTATCACAACTCACATTAAAAACAATAATTCCAGCTCCGGGCAACACAAAGTGCAGAAGACAAGGAGATAATTATTGTAGATTTGACAGAAATACAAAATGGTAAGTAATAAGTGTGACATCCTGCCATATACTGCTCAGTACTGCAATAATACCGTCCAGGTGTTAGCAGAGCGCCCCCTCAGGTATAGTACTGCACCTGATTGCCTGGAGTGGTCAGTTATCTAATTAGCCGTGGCCTGAAGGTCCAGTCTCTAGAGGAGGAGGGTTATAGGTCCCTGTTACCAGTATATAGACAGTATAATCTAGACTCTATACATGTATCAATAAGTAATGTAATGTATGTACACAGTGACTGCACCAGCAGAATAGTGAGCGCAGCTCTGGAGTATAATACAGGATAAGTAATGTAATGTATGTACACAGTGACTGCACCAGCAGAATAGTGAGTGCAGCTCTGGAGTATAATACAGGATAAGTAATGTAATGTATGTACACAGTGACTGCACCAGCAGAATAGTGAGCGCAGCTCTGGAGTATAATACAGGATAAGTAATGTAATGTATGTACACAGTGACCAGCAGAATAGTGAGCGCAGCTCTGGAGTATAATACAGGATAAGTAATGTAATGTATGTACACAGTGACTGCACCAGCAGAATAGTGAGCGCAGCCCTGGAATATAATACAGGATAAGTAATGTAATGTATGTACACAGTGACTGTACCAGCAGAATAGTGAGCGCAGCTCTGGAGTATAATACAGGATAAGTAATGTAATGTATGTACACAGTGACTGCACCAGCAGAATAGTGAGCGCAGCTCTGGAGTATAATACAGGATAAGTAATGTAATGTATGTACACAGTGACTGCACCAGCAGAATAGTGAGCGCAGCCCTGGAATATAATACAGGATAAGTAATGTAATGTATGTACACAGTGATTGCACCAGCAGAATAGTGAGCGCAGCTCTGGAGTATAATACAGGATAAGTAATGTAATGTATGTACACAGTGACTGTACCAGCAGAATAGTGAGCACAGCTCTGGAGTATAATACAGGATAAGTAATGTAATGTATGTACACAGTGACTGCACCAGCAGAATAGTGAGCGCAGCTCTGGAGTATAATACAGGATAAGTAATGTAATGTATGTACACAGTGACTGCACCAGCAGAATAGTGAGCGCAGCTCTGGAGTATAATACAGGATAAGTAATGTAATGTATGTACACAGTGACTGCACCAGCAGAATAGTGAGCGCAGCTCTGGAGTATAATACAGGATAAGTAATGTAATGTATGTACACAGTGACTGCACCAGCAGAATAGTGAGCGCAGCCCTGGAGTATAATACAGGATAAGTAATGTAATGTATGTACACAGTGACCAGCAGAATAGTGAGCGCAGCTCTGGAGTATAATACAGGATAAGTAATGTAATGTATGTACACAGTGACTGCACCAGCAGAATAGTGAGCGCAGCCCTGGAATATAATACAGGATAAGTAATGTAATGTATGTACACAGTGACTGTACCAGCAGAATAGTGAGCGCAGCTCTGGAGTATAATACAGGATAAGTAATGTAATGTATGTACACAGTGATTGCACCAGCAGAATAGTGAGCGCAGCTCTGGAGTATAATACAGGATAAGTAATGTAATGTATGTACACAGTGACTGTACCAGCAGAATAGTGAGCACAGCTCTGGAGTATAATACAGGATAAGTAATGTAATGTATGTACACAGTGACCAGCAGAATAGTGAGCGCAGCTATGGAGTATAATACAGGATAAGTAATGTAATGTATGTACACAGTGACTGCACCAGCAGAATAGTGAGCGCAGCTCTGGAGTATAATACAGGATAAGTAATGTAATGTATGTACACAGTGACTGCACCAGCAGAATAGTGAGCGCAGCTCTGGAGTATAATACAGGATAAGTAATGTAATGTATGTACACAGTGACTGTACCAGCAGAATAGTGAGCGCAGCTCTGGAGTATAATACAGGATAAGTAATGTAATGTATGTACACAGTGACCAGCAGAATAGTGAGCGCAGCTCTGGAGTATAATACAGGATAAGTAATGTAATGTATGTACACAGTGACCAGCAGAATAGTGAGCGCAGCTCTGGAGTATAATACAGGATAAGTAATGTAATGTATGTACACAGTGACTGTACAAGCAGAGTAGTGAGCGCAGCTCTGGAGTATAATACAGGATAAGTAATGTAATGTATGTACACAGTGACTGTACCAGCAGAATAGTGAGCGCAGCTCTGGAGTATAATACAGGATAAGTAATGTAATGTATGTACACAGTGATTGCACCAGCAGAATAGTGAGCGCAGCTCTGGAGTATAATACAGGATAAGTAATGTAATGTATGTACACAGTGATTGCACCAGCAGAATAGTGAGTGCAGCTCTGGAGTATAATACAGGGTAAGTAATGTAATGTATGTACACAGTGACTGCACCAGCAGAATAGTGAGCGCAGCTCTGGAGTATAATACAGGATAAGTAATGTAATGTATGTACACAGTGATTGCACCAGCAGAATAGTGAGCGCAGCTCTGGAGTATAATACAGGATAAGTAATGTAATGTATGTACACAGTGATTGCACCAGCAGAATAGTGAGCGCAGCTCTGGAGTATAATACAGGATAAGTAATGTAATGTATGTACACAGTGACTGCACCAGCAGAATAGTGAGCGCAGCCCTGGAATATAATACAGGATAAGTAATGTAATGTATGTACACAGTGACTGTACCAGCAGAATAGTGAGCGCAGCTCTGGAGTATAATACAGGATAAGTAATGTAATGTATGTACACAGTGATTGCACCAGCAGAATAGTGAGCGCAGCTCTGGAGTATAATACAGGATAAGTAATGTAATGTATGTACACAGTGACTGTACCAGCAGAATAGTGAGCACAGCTCTGGAGTATAATACAGGATAAGTAATGTAATGTATGTACACAGTGACTGTACCAGCAGAATAGTGAGCACAGCTCTGGAGTATAATACAGGATAAGTAATGTAATGTATGTACACAGTGACTGCACCAGCAGAATAGTGAGCGCAGCTCTGGAGTATAATACAGGATAAGTAATGTAATGTATGTACACAGTGACTGCACCAGCAGAATAGTGAGCGCAGCTCTGGAGTATAATACAGGATAAGTAATGTAATGTATGTACACAGTGACTGCACCAGCAGAATAGTGAGCGCAGCTCTGGAGTATAATACAGGATAAGTAATGTAATGTATGTACACAGTGACTGTACCAGCAGAATAGTGAGCGCAGCTCTGGAGTATAATACAGGATAAGTAATGTAATGTATGTACACAGTGACTGCACCAGCAGAATAGTGAGCGCAGCTCTGGAGTATAATACAGGATAAGTAATGTAATGTATGTACACAGTGACTGTACCAGCAGAATAGTGAGCGCAGCTCTGGAGTATAATACAGGATAAGTAATGTAATGTATGTACACAGTGATTGCACCAGCAGAATAGTGAGCGCAGCTCTGGAGTATAATACAGGATAAGTAATGTAATGTATGTACACAGTGACTGTACCAGCAGAATAGTGAGCACAGCTCTGGAGTATAATACAGGATAAGTAATGTAATGTATGTACACAGTGACCAGCAGAATAGTGAGCGCAGCTATGGAGTATAATACAGGATAAGTAATGTAATGTATGTACACAGTGACTGCACCAGCAGAATAGTGAGCGCAGCTCTGGAGTATAATACAGGATAAGTAATGTAATGTATGTACACAGTGACTGCACCAGCAGAATAGTGAGCGCAGCTCTGGAGTATAATACAGGATAAGTAATGTAATGTATGTACACAGTGACTGTACCAGCAGAATAGTGAGCGCAGCTCTGGAGTATAATACAGGATAAGTAATGTAATGTATGTACACAGTGACCAGCAGAATAGTGAGCGCAGCTCTGGAGTATAATACAGGATAAGTAATGTAATGTATGTACACAGTGACCAGCAGAATAGTGAGCGCAGCTCTGGAGTATAATACAGGATAAGTAATGTAATGTATGTACACAGTGACTGTACCAGCAGAGTAGTGAGCGCAGCTCTGGAGTATAATACAGGATAAGTAATGTAATGTATGTACACAGTGACTGTACCAGCAGAATAGTGAGCGCAGCTCTGGAGTATAATACAGGATAAGTAATGTAATGTATGTACACAGTGATTGCACCAGCAGAATAGTGAGCGCAGCTCTGGAGTATAATACAGGATAAGTAATGTAATGTATGTACACAGTGATTGCACCAGCAGAATAGTGAGTGCAGCTCTGGAGTATAATACAGGGTAAGTAATGTAATGTATGTACACAGTGACTGCACCAGCAGAATAGTGAGCGCAGCTCTGGAGTATAATACAGGATAAGTAATGTAATGTATGTACACAGTGATTGCACCAGCAGAATAGTGAGCGCAGCTCTGGAGTATAATACAGGATAAGTAATGTAATGTATGTACACAGTGATTGCACCAGCAGAATAGTGAGCGCAGCTCTGGAGTATAATACAGGATAAGTAATGTAATGTATGTACACAGTGACCAGCAGAATAGTGAGCGCAGCTCTGGAGTATAATACAGGATAAGTAATGTAATGTATGTACACAGTGACTGTACCAGCAGCATAGTGAGCACAGCTCTGGAGTATAATACAGGATAAGTAATGTAATATATGTACACAGTGACCAGCAGAATAGTGAGCGCAGCTATGGAGTATAATACAGGATAAGTAATGTAATGTATGTACACAGTGACTGTACCAGCAGAATAGTGAGCGCAGCTCTGGAGTATAATACAGGATAAGTAATGTAATGTATGTACACAGTGACTGCACCAGCAGAATAGTGAGCGCAGCTCTGGAGTATAATACAGGATAAGTAATGTAATGTATGTACACAGTGACTGCACCAGCAGAATAGTGAGCGCAGCTCTGGAGTATAATACAGGATAAGTAATGTAATGTATGTACACAGTGACTGCACCAGCAGAATAGTGAGTGCAGCTCTGGAGTATAATACAGGATAAGTAATGTAATGTATGTACACAGTGACTGCACCAGCAGAATAGTGAGCGCAGCTCTGGAGTATAATACAGGATAAGTAATGTAATGTATGTACACAGTGACCAGCAGAATAGTGAGCGCAGCTCTGGAGTATAATACAGGATAAGTAATGTAATGTATGTACACAGTGACTGCACCAGCAGAATAGTGAGCGCAGCCCTGGAATATAATACAGGATAAGTAATGTAATGTATGTACACAGTGACTGTACCAGCAGAATAGTGAGCGCAGCTCTGGAGTATAATACAGGATAAGTAATGTAATGTATGTACACAGTGATTGCACCAGCAGAATAGTGAGCGCAGCTCTGGAGTATAATACAGGATAAGTAATGTAATGTATGTACACAGTGACTGTACCAGCAGAATAGTGAGCACAGCTCTGGAGTATAATACAGGATAAGTAATGTAATGTATGTACACAGTGACCAGCAGAATAGTGAGCGCAGCTATGGAGTATAATACAGGATAAGTAATGCAATGTATGTACACAGTGACTGTACCAGCAGAATAGTGAGCGCAGCTCTGGAGTATAATACAGGATAAGTAATGTAATGTATGTACACAGTGACTGCACCAGCAGAATAGTGAGCGCAGCTCTGGAGTATAATACAGGATAAGTAATGTAATGTATGTACACAGTGACTGCACCAGCAGAATAGTGAGCGCAGCTCTGGAGTATAATACAGGATAAGTAATGTAATGTATGTACACAGTGACTGTACCAGCAGAATAGTGAGCGCAGCTCTGGAGTATAATACAGGATAAGTAATGTAATGTATGTACACAGTGACCAGCAGAATAGTGAGCGCAGCTCTGGAGTATAATACAGGATAAGTAATGTAATGTATGTACACAGTGACTGCACCAGCAGAATAGTGAGCGCAGCCCTGGAATATAATACAGGATAAGTAATGTAATGTATGTACACAGTGACTGTACCAGCAGAATAGTGAGCGCAGCTCTGGAGTATAATACAGGATAAGTAATGTAATGTATGTACACAGTGATTGCACCAGCAGAATAGTGAGCGCAGCTCTGGAGTATAATACAGGATAAGTAATGTAATGTATGTACACAGTGACTGTACCAGCAGAATAGTGAGCACAGCTCTGGAGTATAATACAGGATAAGTAATGTAATGTATGTACACAGTGACCAGCAGAATAGTGAGCGCAGCTATGGAGTATAATACAGGATAAGTAATGTAATGTATGTACACAGTGACTGCACCAGCAGAATAGTGAGCGCAGCTCTGGAGTATAATACAGGATAAGTAATGTAATGTATGTACACAGTGACTGCACCAGCAGAATAGTGAGCGCAGCTCTGGAGTATAATACAGGATAAGTAATGTAATGTATGTACACAGTGACTGTACCAGCAGAATAGTGAGCGCAGCTCTGGAGTATAATACAGGATAAGTAATGTAATGTATGTACACAGTGACCAGCAGAATAGTGAGCGCAGCTCTGGAGTATAATACAGGATAAGTAATGTAATGTATGTACACAGTGACCAGCAGAATAGTGAGCGCAGCTCTGGAGTATAATACAGGATAAGTAATGTAATGTATGTACACAGTGACTGTACCAGCAGAGTAGTGAGCGCAGCTCTGGAGTATAATACAGGATAAGTAATGTAATGTATGTACACAGTGACTGTACCAGCAGAATAGTGAGCGCAGCTCTGGAGTATAATACAGGATAAGTAATGTAATGTATGTACACAGTGATTGCACCAGCAGAATAGTGAGCGCAGCTCTGGAGTATAATACAGGATAAGTAATGTAATGTATGTACACAGTGATTGCACCAGCAGAATAGTGAGTGCAGCTCTGGAGTATAATACAGGGTAAGTAATGTAATGTATGTACACAGTGACTGCACCAGCAGAATAGTGAGCGCAGCTCTGGAGTATAATACAGGATAAGTAATGTAATGTATGTACACAGTGATTGCACCAGCAGAATAGTGAGCGCAGCTCTGGAGTATAATACAGGATAAGTAATGTAATGTATGTACACAGTGATTGCACCAGCAGAATAGTGAGCGCAGCTCTGGAGTATAATACAGGATAAGTAATGTAATGTATGTACACAGTGACCAGCAGAATAGTGAGCGCAGCTCTGGAGTATAATACAGGATAAGTAATGTAATGTATGTACACATTGACTGTACCAGCAGCATAGTGAGCACAGCTCTGGAGTATAATACAGGATAAGTAATGTAATATATGTACACAGTGACCAGCAGAATAGTGAGCGCAGCTATGGAGTATAACACAGGATAAGTAATGTAATGTATGTACACAGTGACTGTACCAGCAGAATAGTGAGCGCAGCTCTGGAGTATAATACAGGATAAGTAATGTAATGTATGTACACAGTGACTGTACCAGCAGAATAGTGAGCGCAGCTCTGGAGTATAATACAGGATAAGTAATGTAATGTATGTACACAGTGACTGCACCAGCAGAATAGTGAGCACAGCTCTGGAGTATAATACAGGATAAGTAATGTAATGTATGTACACAGTGATTGCACCAGCAGAATAGTGAGCGCAGCTCTGGAGTATAATACAGGATAAGTAATGTAATGTATGTACACAGTGACCAGCAGAATAGTGAGCGCAGCTCTGGAGTATAATACAGGATAAGTAATGTAATGTATGTACACAGTGACTGCACCAGCAGAATAGTGAGCGCAGCTCTGGAGTATAATACAGGATAAGTAATGTAATGTATGTACACAGTGACTGCACCAGCAGAATAGTGAGTGCAGCTCTGGAGTATAATACAGGATAAGTAATGTAATGTATGTACACAGTGACTGCACCAGCAGAATAGTGAGCGCAGCTCTGGAGTATAATACAGGATAAGTAATGTAATGTATGTACACAGTGACTGCACCAGCAGAATAGTGAGCGCAGCTCTGGAGTATAATACAGGATAAGTAATGTAATGTATGTACACAGTGACTGCACCAGCAGAATAGTGAGCGCAGCTCTGGAGTATAATACAGGATAAGTAATGTAATGTATGTACACAGTGACTGCACCAGCAGAATAGTGAGCGCAGCTCTGGAGTATAATACAGGGTAAGTAATGTAATGTATGTACACATTGACTGCCCCAGCAGAATAGTGAGCGCAGCTCTGGAGTATAATACAGGATAAGTAATGTAATGTATGTACACAGTGACCAGCAGAATAGTGAGCGCAGCTCTGGAGTATAATACAGGATAAGTAATGTAATGTATGTACACAGTGACTGTACCAGCAGAATAGTGAGCACAGCTCTGGAGTATAATACAGGATAAGTAATGTAATGTATGTACACAGTGACCAGCAGAATAGTGAGTGCAGCTATGGAGTATAATACAGGATAAGTAATGTAATGTATGTACACAGTGACTGCACCAGCAGAATAGTGAGTGCAGCTCTGGAGTATAATACAGGATAAGTAATGTAATGTATGTACACAGTGACTGTACCAGCAGAATAGTGAGCGCAGCTCTAGAGTATAATACAGGATAAGTAATGTAATGTATGTACACAGTGACCAGCAGAATAGTGAGCGCAGCTCTGGAGTATAATACAGGATAAGTAATGTAATGTATGTACACAGTGACCAGCAGAATAGTGAGCGCAGCTCTGGAGTATAATACAGGATAAGTAATGTAATGTATGTACACAGTGACTGTACCAGCAGAATAGTGAGCGCAGCTCTGGAGTATAATACAGGATAAGTAATGTAATGTATGTACACAGTGACTGTACCAGCAGAATAGTGAGCGCAGCTCTGGAGTATAATACAGGATAAGTAATGTAATGTATGTACACAGTGACCAGCAGAATAGTGAGCGCAGCTCTGGAGTATAATACAGGATAAGTAATGTAATGTATGTACACAGGGACCAGCAGAATAGTGAGCGCAGCTCTGGAGTATAATACAGGATAAGTAATGTAATGTATGTACACAGTGACTGTACCAGCAGAGTAGTGAGCGCAGCTCTGGAGTATAATACAGGATAAGTAATGTAATGTATGTACACAGTGACTGTACCAGCAGAATAGTGAGCGCAGCTCTGGAGTATAATACAGGATAAGTAATGTAATGTATGTACACAGTGATTGCACCAGCAGAATAGTGAGCGCAGCTCTGGAGTATAATACAGGATAAGTAATGTAATGTATGTACACAGTGATTGCACCAGCAGAATAGTGAGTGCAGCTCTGGAGTATAATACAGGGTAAGTAATGTAATGTATGTACACAGTGACTGCACCAGCAGAATAGTGAGCGCAGCTCTGGAGTATAATACAGGTTAAGTAATGTAATGTATGTACACAGTGATTGCACCAGCAGAATAGTGAGCGCAGCTCTGGAGTATAATACAGGATAAGTAATGTAATGTATGTACACAGTGATTGCACCAGCAGAATAGTGAGCGCAGCTCTGGAGTATAATACAGGATAAGTAATGTAATGTATGTACACAGTGACTGTACCAGCAGCATAGTGAGCACAGCTCTGGAGTATAATACAAAATAAGTAATGTAATATATGTACACAGTGACCAGCAGAATAGTGAGCGCAGCTCTGGAGTATAATACAGGATAAGTAATGTAATGTATGTACACAGTGACTGCACCAGCAGAATAGTGAGCGCAGCTCTGGAGTATAATACAGGATAAGTAATGTAATGTATGTACACAGTGACTGCACCAGCAGAATAGTGAGCGCAGCTCTGGAGTATAATACAGGATAAGTAATGTAATGTATGTACACAGTGACTGCACCAGCAGAATAGTGAGCGCAGCTCTGGAGTATAATACAGGGTAAGTAATGTAATGTATGTACACAGTGACTGCACCAGCAGAATAGTGAGCGCAGCTCTGGAGTATAATACAGGATAAGTAATGTAATGTATGTACACAGTGACCAGCAGAATAGTGAGCGCAGCTCTGGAGTATAATACAGGATAAGTAATGTAATGTATGTACACAGTGACTGTACCAGCAGAATAGTGAGCACAGCTCTGGAGTATAATACAGGATAAGTAATGTAATGTATGTACACAGTGACCAGCAGAATAGTGAGCGCAGCTATGGAGTATAATACAGGATAAGTAATGTAATGTATGTACACAGTGACTGCACCAGCAGAATAGTGAGCGCAGCTCTGGAGTATAAAACAGGATAAGTAATGTAATGTATGTACACAGTGACTGCACCAGCAGAATAGTGAGCGCAGCTCTGGAGTATAATACAGGATAAGTAATGTAATGTATGTACACAGTGACCAGCAGAATAGTGAGCGCAGCTCTGGAGTATAATACAGGATAAGTAATGTAATGTATGTACACAGTGACCAGCAGAATAGTGAGCGCAGCTCTGGAGTATAATACAGGATAAGTAATGTAATGTATGTACACAGTGACTGTACCAGCAGAGTAGTGAGCGCAGCTCTGGAGTATAATACAGGATAAGTAATGTAATGTATGTACACAGTGACTGTACCAGCAGAATAGTGAGCGCAGCTCTGGAGTATAATACAGGATAAGTAATGTAATGTATGTACACAGTGATTGCACCAGCAGAATAGTGAGCGCAGCTCTGGAGTATAATACAGGATAAGTAATGTAATGTATGTACACAGTGATTGCACCAGCAGAATAGTGAGTGCAGCTCTGGAGTATAATACAGGGTAAGTAATGTAATGTATGTACACAGTGACTGCACCAGCAGAATAGTGAGCGCAGCTCTGGAGTATAATACAGGATAAGTAATGTAATGTATGTACACAGTGATTGCACCAGCAGAATAGTGAGCGCAGCTCTGGAGTATAATACAGGATAAGTAATGTAATGTATGTACACAGTGATTGCACCAGCAGAATAGTGAGCGCAGCTCTGGAGTATAATACAGGATAAGTAATGTAATGTATGTACACAGTGACCAGCAGAATAGTGAGCGCAGCTCTGGAGTATAATACAGGATAAGTAATGTAATGTATGTACACAGTGACTGTACCAGCAGCATAGTGAGCACAGCTCTGGAGTATAATACAGGATAAGTAATGTAATATATGTACACAGTGACCAGCAGAATAGTGAGCGCAGCTATGGAGTATAATACAGGATAAGTAATGCAATGTATGTACACAGTGACTGTACCAGCAGAATAGTGAGCGCAGCTCTGGAGTATAATACAGGATAAGTAATGTAATGTATGTACACAGTGACTGCACCAGCAGAATAGTGAGCGCAGCTCTGGAGTATAATACAGGATAAGTAATGTAATGTATGTACACAGTGACTGCACCAGCAGAATAGTGAGCGCAGCTCTGGAGTATAATACAGGATAAGTAATGTAATGTATGTACACAGTGACTGTACCAGCAGAATAGTGAGCGCAGCTCTGGAGTATAATACAGGATAAGTAATGTAATGTCTGTACACAGTGACCAGCAGAATAGTGAGCGCAGCTCTGGAGTATAATACAGGATAAGTAATGTAATGTATGTACACAGTGACTGCACCAGCAGAATAGTGAGCGCAGCCCTGGAATATAATACAGGATAAGTAATGTAATGTATGTACACAGTGACTGTACCAGCAGAATAGTGAGCGCAGCTCTGGAGTATAATACAGGATAAGTAATGTAATGTATGTACACAGTGATTGCACCAGCAGAATAGTGAGCGCAGCTCTGGAGTATAATACAGGATAAGTAATGTAATGTATGTACACAGTGATTGCACCAGCAGAATAGTGAGCGCAGCTCTGGAGTATAACACAGGATAAGTAATGTAATGTATGTACACAGTGACTGTACCAGCAGAATAGTGAGCGCAGCTCTGGAGTATAATACAGGATAAGTAATGTAATGTATGTACACAGTGACTGTACCAGCAGAATAGTGAGCACAGCTCTGGAGTATAATACAGGATAAGTAATGTAATGTATGTACACAGTGACCAGCAGAATAGTGAGCGCAGCTATGGAGTATAATACAGGATAAGTAATGTAATGTATGTACACAGTGACTGCACCAGCAGAATAGTGAGCGCAGCTCTGGAGTATAATACAGGATAAGTAATGTAATGTATGTACACAGTGACTGCACCAGCAGAATAGTGAGCGCAGCTCTGGAGTATAATACAGGATAAGTAATGTAATGTATGTACACAGTGACTGTACCAGCAGAATAGTGAGCGCAGCTCTGGAGTATAATACAGGATAAGTAATGTAATGTATGTACACAGTGACCAGCAGAATAGTGAGCGCAGCTCTGGAGTATAATACAGGATAAGTAATGTAATGTATGTACACAGTGACCAGCAGAATAGTGAGCGCAGCTCTGGAGTATAATACAGGATAAGTAATGTAATGTATGTACACAGTGACTGTACCAGCAGAGTAGTGAGCGCAGCTCTGGAGTATAATACAGGATAAGTAATGTAATGTATGTACACAGTGACTGTACCAGCAGAATAGTGAGCGCAGCTCTGGAGTATAATACAGGATAAGTAATGTAATGTATGTACACAGTGATTGCACCAGCAGAATAGTGAGCGCAGCTCTGGAGTATAATACAGGATAAGTAATGTAATGTATGTACACAGTGATTGCACCAGCAGAATAGTGAGTGCAGCTCTGGAGTATAATACAGGGTAAGTAATGTAATGTATGTACACAGTGACTGCACCAGCAGAATAGTGAGCGCAGCTCTGGAGTATAATACAGGATAAGTAATGTAATGTATGTACACAGTGATTGCACCAGCAGAATAGTGAGCGCAGCTCTGGAGTATAATACAGGATAAGTAATGTAATGTATGTACACAGTGATTGCACCAGCAGAATAGTGAGCGCAGCTCTGGAGTATAATACAGGATAAGTAATGTAATGTATGTACACAGTGACCAGCAGAATAGTGAGCGCAGCTCTGGAGTATAATACAGGATAAGTAATGTAATGTATGTACACAGTGACTGTACCAGCAGCATAGTGAGCACAGCTCTGGAGTATAATACAGGATAAGTAATGTAATATATGTACACAGTGACCAGCAGAATAGTGAGCGCAGCTATGGAGTATAATACAGGATAAGTAATGTAATGTATGTACACAGTGACTGTACCAGCAGAATAGTGAGCGCAGCTCTGGAGTATAATACAGGATAAGTAATGTAATGTATGTACACAGTGACTGCACCAGCAGAATAGTGAGCGCAGCTCTGGAGTATAATACAGGATAAGTAATGTAATGTATGTACACAGGGACTGCACCAGCAGAATAGTGAGCGCAGCTCTGGAGTATAATACAGGATAAGTAATGTAATGTATGTACACAGTGACTGTACCAGCAGAATAGTGAGCGCAGCTCTGGAGTATAATACAGGATAAGTAATGTAATGTATGTACACAGTGACCAGCAGAATAGTGAGCGCAGCTCTGGAGTATAATACAGGATAAGTAATGTAATGTATGTACACAGTGACTGCACCAGCAGAATAGTGAGCGCAGCCCTGGAATATAATACAGGATAAGTAATGTAATGTATGTACACAGTGACTGTACCAGCAGAATAGTGAGCGCAGCTCTGGAGTATAATACAGGATAAGTAATGTAATGTATGTACACAGTGATTGCACCAGCAGAATAGTGAGCGCAGCTCTGGAGTATAATACAGGATAAGTAATGTAATGTATGTACACAGTGACCAGCAGAATAGTGAGCGCAGCTCTGGAGTATAATACAGGATAAGTAATGTAATGTATGTACACAGTGACTGTACCAGCAGAATAGTGAGCGCAGCTCTGGAGTATAATACAGGATAAGTAATGTAATGTATGTACACAGTGACTGCACCAGCAGAATAGTGAGCACAGCTCTGGAGTATAATACAGGATAAGTAATGTAATGTATGTACACAGTGATTGCACCAGCAGAATAGTGAGCGCAGCTCTGGAGTATAATACAGGATAAGTAATGTAATGTATGTACACAGTGACCAGCAGAATAGTGAGCGCAGCTCTGGAGTATAATACAGGATAAGTAATGTAATGTATGTACACAGTGACTGCACCAGCAGAATAGTGAGCGCAGCTCTGGAGTATAATACAGGGTAAGTAATGTAATGTATGTACACAGTGACTGCACCAGCAGAATAGTGAGCGCAGCTCTGGAGTATAATACAGGATAAGTAATGTAATGTATGTACACAGTGACCAGCAGAATAGTGAGCGCAGCTCTGGAGTATAATACAGGATAAGTAATGTAATGTATGTACACAGTGACTGTACCAGCAGAATAGTGAGCACAGCTCTGGAGTATAATACAGGATAAATAATGTAATGTATGTACACAGTGACCAGCAGAATAGTGAGCGCAGCTATGGAGTATAATACAGGATAAGTAATGTAATGTATGTACACAGTGACTGCACCAGCAGAATAGTGAGCGCAGCTCTGGAGTATAATACAGGATAAGTAATGTAATGTATGTACACAGTGACTGCACCAGCAGAATAGTGAGCGCAGCTCTGGAGTATAATACAGGATAAGTAATGTAATGTATGTACACAGTGACTGTACCAGCAGAATAGTGAGCGCAGCTCTGGAGTATATTACAGGATAAGTAATGTAATGTATGTACACAGTGACCAGCAGAATAGTGAGCGCAGCTCTGGAGTATAATACAGGATAAGTAATGTAATGTATGTACACAGTGACCAGCAGAATAGTGAGCGCAGCTCTGGAGTATAATACAGGATAATTAATGTAATGTATGTACACAGTGACTGTACCAGCAGAGTAGTGAGCGCAGCTCTGGAGTATAATACAGGATAAGTAATGTAATGTATGTACACAGTGACTGTACCAGCAGAATAGTGAGCGCAGCTCTGGAGTATAATACAGGATAAGTAATGTAATGTATGTACACAGTGATTGCACCAGCAGAATAGTGAGTGCAGCTCTGGAGTATAATACAGGGTAAGTAATGTAATGTATGTACACAGTGACTGCACCAGCAGAATAGTGAGCGCAGCTCTGGAGTATAATACAGGATAAGTAATGTAATGTATGTACACAGTGATTGCACCAGCAGAATAGTGAGCGCAGCTCTGGAGTATAATACAGGATAAGTAATGTAATGTATGTACACAGTGATTGCACCAGCAGAATAGTGAGCGCAGCTCTGGAGTATAATACAGGATAAGTAATGTAATGTATGTACACAGTGACCAGCAGAACAGTGAGCGCAGCTCTGGAGTATAATACAGGATAAGTAATGTAATGTATGTACACAGTGACTGTACCAGCAGCATAGTGAGCACAGCTCTGGAGTATAATACAGGATAAGTAATGTAATATATGTACACAGTGACCAGCAGAATAGTGAGCGCAGCTATGGAGTATAATACAGGATAAGTAATGTAATGTATGTACACAGTGACTGTACCAGCAGAATAGTGAGCGCAGCTCTGGAGTATAATACAGGATAAGTAATGTAATGTATGTACACAGTGACTGCACCAGCAGAATAGTGAGCGCAGCTCTGGAGTATAATACAGGATAAGTAATGTAATGTATGTACACAGTGACTGCACCAGCAGAATAGTGAGCGCAGCTCTGGAGTATAATACAGGATAAGTAATGTAATGTATGTACACAGTGACTGTACCAGCAGAATAGTGAGCGCAGCTCTGGAGTATAATACAGGATAAGTAATGTAATGTATGTACACAGTGACCAGCAGAATAGTGAGCGCAGCTCTGGAGTATAATACAGGATAAGTAATGTAATGTATGTACACAGTGACTGCACCAGCAGAATAGTGAGCGCAGCCCTGGAATATAATACAGGATAAGTAATGTAATGTATGTACACAGTGACTGTACCAGCAGAATAGTGAGCGCAGCTCTGGAGTATAATACAGGATAAGTAATGTAATGTATGTACACAGTGATTGCACCAGCAGAATAGTGAGTGCAGCTCTGGAGAATAATACAGGATAAGTAATGTAATGTATGTACACAGTGACCAGCAGAATAGTGAGCGCAGCTCTGGAGTATAATACAGGATAAGTAATGTAATGTATGTACACAGTGACTGTACCAGCAGAATAGTGAGCGCAGCTCTGGAGTATAATACAGGATAAGTAATGTAATGTATGTACACAGTGACTGCACTAGCAGAATAGTGAGCGCAGCTCTGGAGTATAATACAGGATAAGTAATGTAATGTATGTACACAGTGACTGCACCAGCAGAATAGTGAGCGCAGCTCTGGAGTATAATACAGGATAAGTAATGTAATGTATGTACACAGTGATTGCACCAGCAGAATAGTGAGCGCAGCTCTGGAGTATAATACAGGATAAGTAATGTAATGTATGTACACAGTGACCAGCAGAATAGTGAGCGCAGCTCTGGAGTATAATACAGGATAAGTAATGTAATGTATGTACACTGTGACTGTACCAGCAGAATAGTGAGCGCAGCTCTGGAGTATAATACAGGATAAGTAATGTAATGTATCTAAACAGTGACTGCACCAGCAGAATAGTGAGCGCAGCTCTGGAGTATAATACAGGATAAGTAATGTAATGTATGTACACAGTGACTGTACCAGCAGAATAGTGAGCGCAGCTCTGGAGTATAATACAGGATAAGTAATGTAATGTATGTAAACAGTGACCAGCAGAATAGTGAGCGCAGCTCTGGAGTATAATACAGGATAAGTAATGTAATGTATGTACACAGTGACTGTACCAGCAGCATAGTGAGCACAGCTCTGGAGTATAATACAGGATAAGTAATGTAATATATGTACACAGTGACCAGCAGAATAGTGAGCGCAGCTATGGAGTATAATACAGGATAAGTAATGTAATGTATGTACACAGTGACTGTACCAGCAGAATAGTGAGCGCAGCTCTGGAGTATAATACAGGATAAGTAATGTAATGTATGTACACAGTGACTGCACCAGCAGAATAGTGAGCGCAGCTCTGGAGTATAATACAGGATAAGTAATGTAATGTATGTACACAGTGACTGCACCAGCAGAATAGTGAGCGCAGCTCTGGAGTATAATACAGGATAAGTAATGTAATGTATGTACACAGTGACTGTACCAGCAGAATAGTGAGCGCAGCTCTGGAGTATAATACAGGATAAGTAATGTAATGTATGTACACAGTGACCAGCAGAATAGTGAGCGCAGCTCTGGAGTATAATACAGGATAAGTAATGTAATGTATGTACACAGTGACTGCACCAGCAGAATAGTGAGCGCAGCCCTGGAATATAATACAGGATAAGTAATGTAATGTATGTACACAGTGACTGTACCAGCAGAATAGTGAGCGCAGCTCTGGAGTATAATACAGGATAAGTAATGTAATGTATGTACACAGTGATTGCACCAGCAGAATAGTGAGCGCAGCTCTGGAGTATAATACAGGATAAGTAATGTAATGTATGTACACAGTGACCAGCAGAATAGTGAGCGCAGCTCTGGAGTATAATACAGGATAAGTAATGTAATGTATGTACACAGTGACTGTACCAGCAGAATAGTGAGCGCAGCTCTGGAGTATAATACAGGATAAGTAATGTAATGTATGTACACAGTGACTGCACCAGCAGAATAGTGAGCACAGCTCTGGAGTATAATACAGGATAAGTAATGTAATGTATGTACACAGTGATTGCACCAGCAGAATAGTGAGCGCAGCTCTGGAGTATAATACAGGATAAGTAATGTAATGTATGTACACAGTGACCAGCAGAATAGTGAGCGCAGCTCTGGAGTATAATACAGGATAAGTAATGTAATGTATGTACACAGTGACTGCACCAGCAGAATAGTGAGCGCAGCTCTGGAGTATAATACAGGGTAAGTAATGTAATGTATGTACACAGTGACTGCACCAGCAGAATAGTGAGCGCAGCTCTGGAGTATAATACAGGATAAGTAATGTAATGTATGTACACAGTGACCAGCAGAATAGTGAGCGCAGCTCTGGAGTATAATACAGGATAAGTAATGTAATGTATGTACACAGTGACTGTACCAGCAGAATAGTGAGCACAGCTCTGGAGTATAATACAGGATAAGTAATGTAATGTATGTACACAGTGACCAGCAGAATAGTGAGCGCAGCTATGGAGTATAATACAGGATAAGTAATGTAATGTATGTACACAGTGACTGCACCAGCAGAATAGTGAGCGCAGCTCTGGAGTATAATACAGGATAAGTAATGTAATGTATGTACACAGTGACTGCACCAGCAGAATAGTGAGCGCAGCTCTGGAGTATAATACAGGATAAGTAATGTAATGTATGTACACAGTGACTGTACCAGCAGAATAGTGAGCGCAGCTCTGGAGTATAATACAGGTTAAGTAATGTAATGTATGTACACAGTGACCAGCAGAATAGTGAGCGCAGCTCTGGAGTATAATACAGGATAAGTAATGTAATGTATGTACACAGTGACCAGCAGAATAGTGAGCGCAGCTCTGGAGTATAATACAGGATAAGTAATGTAATGTATGTACACAGTGACTGTACCAGCAGAGTAGTGAGCGCAGCTCTGGAGTATAATACAGGATAAGTAATGTAATGTATGTACACAGTGACTGTACCAGCAGAATAGTGAGCGCAGCTCTGGAGTATAATACAGGATAAGTAATGTAATGTATGTACACAGTGATTGCACCAGCAGAATAGTGAGTGCAGCTCTGGAGTATAATACAGGGTAAGTAATGTAATGTATGTACACAGTGACTGCACCAGCAGAATAGTGAGCGCAGCTCTGGAGTATAATACAGGATAAGTAATGTAATGTATGTACACAGTGATTGCACCAGCAGAATAGTGAGCGCAGCTCTGGAGTATAATAGAGGATAAGTAATGTAATGTATGTACACAGTGATTGCACCAGCAGAATAGTGAGCGCAGCTCTGGAGTATAATACAGGATAAGTAATGTAATGTATGTACACAGTGACCAGCAGAATAGTGAGCGCAGCTCTGGAGTATAATACAGGATAAGTAATGTAATGTATGTACACAGTGACTGTACCAGCAGCATAGTGAGCACAGCTCTGGAGTATAATACAGGATAAGTAATGTAATATATGTACACAGTGACCAGCAGAATAGTGAGCGCAGCTATGGAGTATAATACAGGATAAGTAATGTAATGTATGTACACAGTGACTGTACCAGCAGAATAGTGAGCGCAGCTCTGGAGTATAATACAGGATAAGTAATGTAATGTATGTACACAGTGACTGCACCAGCAGAATAGTGAGCGCAGCTCTGGAGTATAATACAGGATAAGTAATGTAATGTATGTACACAGTGACTGCACCAGCAGAATAGTGAGCGCAGCTCTGGAGTATAATACAGGATAAGTAATGTAATGTATGTACACAGTGACTGTACCAGCAGAATAGTGAGCGCAGCTCTGGAGTATAATACAGGATAAGTAATGTAATGTATGTACACAGTGACCAGCAGAATAGTGAGCGCAGCTCTGGAGTATAATACAGGATAAGTAATGTAATGTATGTACACAGTGACTGCACCAGCAGAATAGTGAGCGCAGCCCTGGAATATAATACAGGATAAGTAATGTAATGTATGTACACAGTGACTGTACCAGCAGAATAGTGAGCGCAGCTCTGGAGTATAATACAGGATAAGTAATGTAATGTATGTACACAGTGATTGCACCAGCAGAATAGTGAGTGCAGCTCTGGAGTATAATACAGGATAAGTAATGTAATGTATGTACACAGTGACCAGCAGAATAGTGAGCGCAGCTCTGGAGTATAATACAGGATAAGTAATGTAATGTATGTACACAGTGACTGTACCAGCAGAATAGTGAGCGCAGCTCTGGAGTATAATACAGGATAAGTAATGTAATGTATGTACACAGTGACTGCACTAGCAGAATAGTGAGCGCAGCTCTGGAGTATAATACAGGATAAGTAATGTAATGTATGTACACAGTGACTGCACCAGCAGAATAGTGAGCGCAGCTCTGGAGTATAATACAGGATAAGTAATGTAATGTATGTACACAGTGATTGCACCAGCAGAATAGTGAGCGCAGCTCTGGAGTATAATACAGGATAAGTAATGTAATGTATGTACACAGTGACCAGCAGAATAGTGAGCGCAGCTCTGGAGTATAATACAGGATAAGTAATGTAATGTATGTACACTGTGACTGTACCAGCAGAATAGTGAGCGCAGCTCTGGAGTATAATACAGGATAAGTAATGTAATGTATCTACACAGTGACTGCACCAGCAGAATAGTGAGCGCAGCTCTGGAGTATAATACAGGATAAGTAATGTAATGTATGTACACAGTGACTGCACCAGCAGAATAGTGAGCGCATCTCTGGAGTATAATACAGGATAAGTAATGTAATGTATGTACACAGTGACTGTACCAGCAGAATAGTGAGCGCAGCTCTGGAGTATAATACAGGATAAGTAATGTAATGTATGTACACAGTGACCAGCAGAATAGTGAGCGCAGCTCTGGAGTATAATACAGGATAAGTAATGTAATGTATGTACACAGTGATTGCACCAGCAGAATAGTGAGCGCAGCTCTGGAGTATAATACAGGATAAGTAATGTAATGTATGTACACAGTGACCAGCAGAATAGTGAGCGCAGCTCTGGAGTATAATACAGGATAAGTAATGTAATGTATGTACACAGTGACCAGCAGAATAGTGAGCGCAGCTCTGGAGTATAATACAGGATAAGTAATGTAATGTATGTACACAGTGACTGCACCAGCAGAATAGTGAGCGCAGCCCTGGAATATAATACAGGATAAGTAATGTAATGTATGTACACAGTGACTGTACCAGCAGAATAGTGAGCACAGCTCTGGAGTATAATACAGGATAAGTAATGTAATGTATGTACACAGTGATTGCACCAGCAGAATAGTGAGCGCAGCTCTGGAGTATAATACAGGATAAGTAATGTAATGTATGTACACAGTGATTGCACCAGCAGAATAGTGAGTGCAGCTCTGGAGTATAATACAGGGTAAGTAATGTAATGTATGTACACAGTGACTGCACCAGCAGAATAGTGAGCGCAGCTCTGGAGTATAATACAGGATAAGTAATGTAATGTATGTACACAGTGATTGCACCAGCAGAATAGTGAGCGCAGCTCTGGAGTATAATACAGGATAAGTAATGTAATGTATGTACACAGTGATTGCACCAGCAGAATAGTGAGCGCAGCTCTGGAGTATAATACAGGATAAGTAATGTAATGTATGTACACAGTGACCAGCAGAACAGTGAGCGCAGCTCTGGAGTATAATACAGGATAAGTAATGTAATGTATGTACACAGTGACTGTACCAGCAGCATAGTGAGCACAGCTCTGGAGTATAATACAGGATAAGTAATGTAATATATGTACACAGTGACCAGCAGAATAGTGAGCGCAGCTATGGAGTATAATACAGGATAAGTAATGTAATGTATGTACACAGTGACTGTACCAGCAGAATAGTGAGCGCAGCTCTGGAGTATAATACAGGATAAGTAATGTAATGTATGTACACAGTGACTGCACCAGCAGAATAGTGAGCGCAGCTCTGGAGTATAATACAGGATAAGTAATGTAATGTATGTACACAGTGACTGCACCAGCAGAATAGTGAGCGCAGCTCTGGAGTATAATACAGGATAAGTAATGTAATGTATGTACACAGTGACTGTACCAGCAGAATAGTGAGCGCAGCTCTGGAGTATAATACAGGATAAGTAATGTAATGTATGTACACAGTGACCAGCAGAATAGTGAGCGCAGCTCTGGAGTATAATACAGGATAAGTAATGTAATGTATGTACACAGTGACTGCACCAGCAGAATAGTGAGCGCAGCCCTGGAATATAATACAGGATAAGTAATGTAATGTATGTACACAGTGACTGTACCAGCAGAATAGTGAGCGCAGCTCTGGAGTATAATACAGGATAAGTAATGTAATGTATGTACACAGTGATTGCACCAGCAGAATAGTGAGTGCAGCTCTGGAGAATAATACAGGATAAGTAATGTAATGTATGTACACAGTGACCAGCAGAATAGTGAGCGCAGCTCTGGAGTATAATACAGGATAAGTAATGTAATGTATGTACACAGTGACTGTACCAGCAGAATAGTGAGCGCAGCTCTGGAGTATAATACAGGATAAGTAATGTAATGTATGTACACAGTGACTGCACTAGCAGAATAGTGAGCGCAGCTCTGGAGTATAATACAGGATAAGTAATGTAATGTATGTACACAGTGACTGCACCAGCAGAATAGTGAGCGCAGCTCTGGAGTATAATACAGGATAAGTAATGTAATGTATGTACACAGTGATTGCACCAGCAGAATAGTGAGCGCAGCTCTGGAGTATAATACAGGATAAGTAATGTAATGTATGTACACAGTGACCAGCAGAATAGTGAGCGCAGCTCTGGAGTATAATACAGGATAAGTAATGTAATGTATGTACACTGTGACTGTACCAGCAGAATAGTGAGCGCAGCTCTGGAGTATAATACAGGATAAGTAATGTAATGTATCTACACAGTGACTGCACCAGCAGAATAGTGAGCGCAGCTCTGGAGTATAATACAGGATAAGTAATGTAATGTATGTACACAGTGACTGTACCAGCAGAATAGTGAGCGCAGCTCTGGAGTATAATACAGGATAAGTAATGTAATGTATGTAAACAGTGACCAGCAGAATAGTGAGCGCAGCTCTGGAGTATAATACAGGATAAGTAATGTAATGTATGTACACAGTGACTGTACCAGCAGCATAGTGAGCACAGCTCTGGAGTATAATACAGGATAAGTAATGTAATATATGTACACAGTGACCAGCAGAATAGTGAGCGCAGCTATGGAGTATAATACAGGATAAGTAATGTAATGTATGTACACAGTGACTGTACCAGCAGAATAGTGAGCGCAGCTCTGGAGTATAATACAGGATAAGTAATGTAATGTATGTACACAGTGACTGCACCAGCAGAATAGTGAGCGCAGCTCTGGAGTATAATACAGGATAAGTAATGTAATGTATGTACACAGTGACTGCACCAGCAGAATAGTGAGCGCAGCTCTGGAGTATAATACAGGATAAGTAATGTAATGTATGTACACAGTGACTGTACCAGCAGAATAGTGAGCGCAGCTCTGGAGTATAATACAGGATAAGTAATGTAATGTATGTACACAGTGACCAGCAGAATAGTGAGCGCAGCTCTGGAGTATAATACAGGATAAGTAATGTAATGTATGTACACAGTGACTGCACCAGCAGAATAGTGAGCGCAGCCCTGGAATATAATACAGGATAAGTAATGTAATGTATGTACACAGTGACTGTACCAGCAGAATAGTGAGCGCAGCTCTGGAGTATAATACAGGATAAGTAATGTAATGTATGTACACAGTGATTGCACCAGCAGAATAGTGAGCGCAGCTCTGGAGTATAATACAGGATAAGTAATGTAATGTATGTACACAGTGACCAGCAGAATAGTGAGCGCAGCTCTGGAGTATAATACAGGATAAGTAATGTAATGTATGTACACAGTGACTGTACCAGCAGAATAGTGAGCGCAGCTCTGGAGTATAATACAGGATAAGTAATGTAATGTATGTACACAGTGACTGCACCAGCAGAATAGTGAGCACAGCTCTGGAGTATAATACAGGATAAGTAATGTAATGTATGTACACAGTGATTGCACCAGCAGAATAGTGAGCGCAGCTCTGGAGTATAATACAGGATAAGTAATGTAATGTATGTACACAGTGACCAGCAGAATAGTGAGCGCAGCTCTGGAGTATAATACAGGATAAGTAATGTAATGTATGTACACAGTGACTGCACCAGCAGAATAGTGAGCGCAGCTCTGGAGTATAATACAGGGTAAGTAATGTAATGTATGTACACAGTGACTGCACCAGCAGAATAGTGAGCGCAGCTCTGGAGTATAATACAGGATAAGTAATGTAATGTATGTACACAGTGACCAGCAGAATAGTGAGCGCAGCTCTGGAGTATAATACAGGATAAGTAATGTAATGTATGTACACAGTGACTGTACCAGCAGAATAGTGAGCACAGCTCTGGAGTATAATACAGGATAAGTAATGTAATGTATGTACACAGTGACCAGCAGAATAGTGAGCGCAGCTATGGAGTATAATACAGGATAAGTAATGTAATGTATGTACACAGTGACTGCACCAGCAGAATAGTGAGCGCAGCTCTGGAGTATAATACAGGATAAGTAATGTAATGTATGTACACAGTGACTGCACCAGCAGAATAGTGAGCGCAGCTCTGGAGTATAATACAGGATAAGTAATGTAATGTATGTACACAGTGACTGTACCAGCAGAATAGTGAGCGCAGCTCTGGAGTATAATACAGGTTAAGTAATGTAATGTATGTACACAGTGACCAGCAGAATAGTGAGCGCAGCTCTGGAGTATAATACAGGATAAGTAATGTAATGTATGTACACAGTGACCAGCAGAATAGTGAGCGCAGCTCTGGAGTATAATACAGGATAAGTAATGTAATGTATGTACACAGTGACTGTACCAGCAGAGTAGTGAGCGCAGCTCTGGAGCATAATACAGGATAAGTAATGTAATGTATGTACACAGTGACTGTACCAGCAGAATAGTGAGCGCAGCTCTGGAGTATAATACAGGATAAGTAATGTAATGTATGTACACAGTGATTGCACCAGCAGAATAGTGAGTGCAGCTCTGGAGTATAATACAGGGTAAGTAATGTAATGTATGTACACAGTGACTGCACCAGCAGAATAGTGAGCGCAGCTCTGGAGTATAATACAGGATAAGTAATGTAATGTATGTACACAGTGATTGCACCAGCAGAATAGTGAGCGCAGCTCTGGAGTATAATAGAGGATAAGTAATGTAATGTATGTACACAGTGATTGCACCAGCAGAATAGTGAGCGCAGCTCTGGAGTATAATACAGGATAAGTAATGTAATGTATGTACACAGTGACCAGCAGAATAGTGAGCGCAGCTCTGGAGTATAATACAGGATAAGTAATGTAATGTATGTACACAGTGACTGTACCAGCAGCATAGTGAGCACAGCTCTGGAGTATAATACAGGATAAGTAATGTAATATATGTACACAGTGACCAGCAGAATAGTGAGCGCAGCTATGGAGTATAATACAGGATAAGTAATGTAATGTATGTACACAGTGACTGTACCAGCAGAATAGTGAGCGCAGCTCTGGAGTATAATACAGGATAAGTAATGTAATGTATGTACACAGTGACTGCACCAGCAGAATAGTGAGCGCAGCTCTGGAGTATAATACAGGATAAGTAATGTAATGTATGTACACAGTGACTGCACCAGCAGAATAGTGAGCGCAGCTCTGGAGTATAATACAGGATAAGTAATGTAATGTATGTACACAGTGACTGTACCAGCAGAATAGTGAGCGCAGCTCTGGAGTATAATACAGGATAAGTAATGTAATGTATGTACACAGTGACCAGCAGAATAGTGAGCGCAGCTCTGGAGTATAATACAGGATAAGTAATGTAATGTATGTACACAGTGACTGCACCAGCAGAATAGTGAGCGCAGCCCTGGAATATAATACAGGATAAGTAATGTAATGTATGTACACAGTGACTGTACCAGCAGAATAGTGAGCGCAGCTCTGGAGTATAATACAGGATAAGTAATGTAATGTATGTACACAGTGATTGCACCAGCAGAATAGTGAGTGCAGCTCTGGAGTATAATACAGGATAAGTAATGTAATGTATGTACACAGTGACCAGCAGAATAGTGAGCGCAGCTCTGGAGTATAATACAGGATAAGTAATGTAATGTATGTACACAGTGACTGTACCAGCAGAATAGTGAGCGCAGCTCTGGAGTATAATACAGGATAAGTAATGTAATGTATGTACACAGTGACTGCACTAGCAGAATAGTGAGCGCAGCTCTGGAGTATAATACAGGATAAGTAATGTAATGTATGTACACAGTGACTGCACCAGCAGAATAGTGAGCGCAGCTCTGGAGTATAATACAGGATAAGTAATGTAATGTATGTACACAGTGATTGCACCAGCAGAATAGTGAGCGCAGCTCTGGAGTATAATACAGGATAAGTAATGTAATGTATGTACACAGTGACCAGCAGAATAGTGAGCGCAGCTCTGGAGTATAATACAGGATAAGTAATGTAATGTATGTACACTGTGACTGTACCAGCAGAATAGTGAGCGCAGCTCTGGAGTATAATACAGGATAAGTAATGTAATGTATCTACACAGTGACTGCACCAGCAGAATAGTGAGCGCAGCTCTGGAGTATAATACAGGATAAGTAATGTAATGTATGTACACAGTGACTGCACCAGCAGAATAGTGAGCGCAGCTCTGGAGTATAATACAGGATAAGTAATGTAATGTATGTACACAGTGACTGTACCAGCAGAATAGTGAGCGCAGCTCTGGAGTATAATACAGGATAAGTAATGTAATGTATGTACACAGTGACCAGCAGAATAGTGAGCGCAGCTCTGGAGTATAATACAGGATAAGTAATGTAATGTATGTACACAGTGATTGCACCAGCAGAATAGTGAGCGCAGCTCTGGAGTATAATACAGGATAAGTAATGTAATGTATGTACACAGTGACCAGCAGAATAGTGAGCGCAGCTCTGGAGTATAATACAGGATAAGTAATGTAATGTATGTACACAGTGACCAGCAGAATAGTGAGCGCAGCTCTGGAGTATAATACAGGATAAGTAATGTAATGTATGTACACAGTGACTGCACCAGCAGAATAGTGAGCGCAGCCCTGGAATATAATACAGGATAAGTAATGTAATGTATGTACACAGTGACTGTACCAGCAGAATAGTGAGCACAGCTCTGGAGTATAATACAGGATAAGTAATGTAATGTATGTACACAGTGATTGCACCAGCAGAATAGTGAGCGCAGCTCTGGAGTATAATACAGGATAAGTAATGTAATGTATGTACACAGTGACCAGCAGAATAGTGAGCGCAGCTCTGTAGTATAATACAGGATAAGTAATGTAATGTATGTACACAGTGACTGTACCAGCAGAATAGTGAGCGCAGCTCTGGAGTATAATACAGGATAAGTAATGTAATGTATGTACACAGTGACTGCACCAGCAGAATAGTGAGCGCAGCTCTGGAGTATAATACAGGATAAGTAATGTAATGTATGTACACAGTGACTGCACCAGCAGAATAGTGAGCGCAGCTCTGGAGTATAATACAGGATAAGTAATGTAATGTATGTACACAGTGACCAGCAGAATAGTGAGCGCAGCTCTGGAGTATAATACAGGATAAGTAATGTAATGTATGTACACAGTGACTGTACCAGCAGAATAGTGAGCGCAGCTCTGGAGTATAATACAGGATAAGTAATGTAATGTATGTACACAGTGACTGCACCAGCAGAATAGTGAGCGCAGCTCTGGAGTATAATACAGGATAAGTAATGTAATGTATGTACACAGTGATTGCACCAGCAGAATAGTGAGCGCAGCTCTGGAGTATAATACAGGATAAGTAATGTAATGTATGTACACAGTGACCAGCAGAATAGTGAGCGCAGCTCTGGAGTATAATACAGGATAAGTAATGTAATGTATGTACACTGTGACTGTACCAGCAGAATAGTGAGCGCAGCTCTGGAGTATAATACAGGATAAGTAATGTAATGTATGTACACAGTGACTGCACCAGCAGAATAGTGAGCGCAGCTCTGGAGTATAATACAGGATAGGTAATGTAATGTATGTACACAGTGACTGCACCAGCAGAATAGTGAGCGCAGCTCTGGAGTATAATACAGGATAAGTAATGTAATGTATGTACACAGTGACTGCACCAGCAGAATAGTGAGCGCAGCTCTGGAGTATAATACAGGATAAGTAATGTAATGTATGTACACAGTGACTGTACCAGCAGAATAGTGAGCGCAGCTCTGGAGTATAATACAGGATAAGTAATGTAATGTATGTACACAGTGACTGTACCAGCAGAATAGTGAGCGCAGCTCTGGAGTATAATACAGGATAAGTAATGTAATGTATGTACACAGTGACTGCACCAGCAGAATAGTGAGCGCAGCTCTGGAGTATAATACAGGATAAGTAATGTAATGTATGTACACAGTGACTGTACCAGCAGAATAGTGAGCGCAGCTCTGGAGTATAATACAGGATAAGTAATGTAATGTATGTACACAGTGACTGTACCAGCAGAATAGTGAGTGCAGCTCTGGAGTATAATACAGGATAAGTAATGTAATGTATGTACACGGTGACTGTACCAGCAGAATAGTGAGCGCAGCTCTGGAGTATAATACAGGATAAGTAATGTAATGTATGTACACAGTGACTGTACCAGCAGAATAGTGAGCGCAGCTCTGGGGTATAATGCAGGATAAGTAATGTAATGTATGTACACAGTGACTGCACCAGCAGAATAGTGAGCGCAGCTCTGGAGTATAATACAGGATAAGTAATGTAATGTATGTACACAGTGACTGCACCAGCAGAATAGTTTTATATAATATACAGTATGTTATATCTGGGGATTAATAACAGATTTATTGTGTAATATATCATCAAAGTTTTTAAACAGGTGGTAACACATAAACTGTAGAATTAGTCTAAAAGTTTGATCAACTAAACAAGATGACTGCATATACCAGGACATGAGAGTTGATGTGATGTCCTCTGTTCTTGCTACAAATGTAGGGATTTAAAATATAAATAAATCAAAAAATTAAGTAAAAGAATTGTCTGTTACTCATTTGCCACAAGGTAATACTGCACCAGCCTTTGGGCCAGTCTTACTGATCACTTCATGATCAAAGTTCAGATATTATGTTATTATGTTTCAAGTAAAACAACAAAATTTCTTCTATGATTCTCTAAGGCACAAGGCTGGATATAAGACAGCACTGACCACACCATGACCTTCACGAAAAACACATGACAAAATGTATCCACTTATTTAGAGAGAAATTTATATTTTTCTTTACAAATTGAAAACATTCTGTCAAAACTGTTAGCAGAAGAGAACAAAACGATCCATCTCCAGCAATACTGAAATACTCTGCGCACTGTTTGCATAATGCACTTGGCCTAGAAATGACCAACTTATTGTATTTATTTATCATCTGGCTTCATAGTTTTCCTATCTATCTATCTATCTATCTATCTATCTATCTATCTATCTATCTCCTATCTATCTATCTATCTATCTATCTATCTATCTCCTATCTATCTATCTATCTATCTATCTATTTGTCTATCTATCTATTTGTCTATCTATCTATCTATCTCTCTCCTATCTATCTATCTATCTATCTATCTATCTATCTATCTATCTCCTATCTATCTATCTATCTATCTATCTATCTATCTATCTATCTCTCTCCTATCTATCTATCTATCTATCTATCTATCTATCTATCTATCTATCTATCTATCTATCACTATCTATCTATCATCTATCTATCTATCTATCTATCTATCTATCTATCTATCTATCTATCTCACATGTATCATATCTACTAAGCCTTTGCTATAGCGGTGTGTTTAGCACATGTGCAGGTTTTTACTTTTGATCATTTTTAAATTCAGTTTTAAAGACAAAACCATGAGCAGATTAAAAAAAATATCTGCATCTGTTCTCTGTACTTTCTCTCACTTCATGATCTGGTTTTGGTTTTGGCTTCAAAGCAGCTTACAAAAATCACTTTCTCTCGAGCTCTTGTTCCATGTTCTATCTCCTATCTATCTATCTCCTATCTATCTATCTATCTATCTATCTATCTATCTATCTATCTTTCTATCTCCTATCTATCTATCTATCTATCTATCTATCATCTATCTATCTATCTATCTATCTATCTATCTATCTATCTCCTATCTATCTATCTATCTATCTATCTATCTATCTATCTCCTATCTATCTATCTATCTATCTATCTATCTATCTCCTATCTATCTATCTATCTATCTATCTATCTATCTATCTATCTATCTCCTATCTATCTATCTATCTATCTATCTATCTATCTCCCATCTATCTATCTATCTATCTATCTATCTATCTATCTATCTCCTATCTATCTATCTATCTATCTATCTATCTATCTCCTATCTATCTATCTATCTATCTATCTATCTCCCTCCTATCTATCTATCTATCTATCTATCTATCTATTATCTATCTATCTATCTATCTATCTATCTATCTATCTCCTATCTATCTATCTATCTATCTATCTATCTCCCTCCTATCTATCTATCTATCTATCTATCTATCTATCTATCTATCTCCCTCCTATCTATCTATCTATCTATCTATCTATCTATCTATCTATCTCCTATCTATCTATCTATCTATCTATCTATCTATCTCCTATCTATCTATCTATCTATCTATCTATCTATCTATCTCCTATCTATCTATCTATCTATCTATCTATCTATCTATCTCCCTCCTATCTATCTATCTATCTATCTATCTATCATCTATCTATCTATCTATCTATCTATCTATCTCCTATCTATCTATCTATCTATCTATCTATCTATCTATCTCCTATCTATCTATCTATCTATCTATCTATCTATCTATCTCCCTCCTATCTATCTATCTATCTATCTATCTATCTATCTCCTATCTATCTATCTATCTATCTATCTATCTACTATCTATCTATCTATCTATCTATCTATCTATCTATCTCCTATCTATCTATCTATCTCCTATCTATCTATCTATCTATCTATCTATCTATCTATCTATCTCCTATCTATCTATCTATCTATCTATCTCCTATCTATCTATCTATCTCCTATCTATCTATCTATCTATCTATCTATCTATCTATCTATCTCCTATCTATCATCTATCTATCTATCTATCTATCTATCTATCTATCTACTATCTATCTCTATCTATCTATCTCCTATCTATCTATCTATCTATCTATCTATCTATCTATCTATCTATCTATCTATCTATGGTAGTATTTTCCTTCCTTCCCCTCGGTTACAGCAGGTGGTGACTCTGATGTTCTCTTCGCTGTATACACTGTTTCCCCCATTAGTTATAATAAAGCCTTAAATACATAACCCTCCCCCGGCCGCCATCGGCCGTATCGCGGCTTCTTTTCTGTGTTTCTCATTCTGCCGTTCACTGGTAAATGTTTAGTGTCCATGACTACGGCTCCAGATCCTTCTTGTCCAACATGAGCCGTTCCCATCAGCTGGTGTTGGCTTCAGCCTTGGCTGCCTGGGATATGACTGTAAATCAGTTTTCTGCATCATCTCATTCATCTCCTCTGTATAGATGGATTCCTGAGCCATTCTCTTATTAAGCTATATCTGTCCATGGGAAAGCTGGGTGGAAATCAGTATGGTTATGACTATGAACACAGAATGCCGGCAAAATCATTGACGGGTTGCAGTTCATAACACATCCACTGGGTGGCCACACACACATACATACATATAGCATACTATCTTGTGACAAATCATCAATAAATCATGTTGTTTTGAAAGACTGGTCATCTGGTAACACACAGATCTGGATAGCCAAGAGGTAGACAAGGAAGGCCATATCTCTATCTACCCAATTATTTATCATACCTCATTAACTTGATGCCTATAACAGTAAGACATGTGAATCTAATTGACAAGGTATCCCATTAGACTATAAGGACAGCAGCCCATCGCTGTTCTTTCCCTGACTAAATGCTCTCCAGATATTGCGAGAAACCTCACCAGTCCCCCAAAGACTTCATATAGATTGAAACAGTGGATAGGGATTCAATGGAATACAGCTGCCGTATCTATCCTGTATCTATCCTGCTGTATCTGTGTGCTGTGAGAGGGAGGAAGGAGGAGCGGAGACCATGCAACAGCTTCTCGTAAGAAAAAAAGACCTTAAACCACCTAACAGTTTTCCATGTCTCTTGCTTGATTCTTTTTTTCCAAACAGGAGACATTCAACCCCTTAGATGCTGCAGCCAATGCCGACTGCAGCACCTAAATGGCATCGAATAAGCCAATAACAGACAAGGTTTTCTGTTAATGAAAAAAAAAAGGGCACAAAAATTATTTGAATAATTCAAACAAAAAAATGTTACATCCTTGACAAATTGCATAGAACAAAAATTCCAAAAATGTGTTCGTTCAGGAACCTGGAAAAAATGGCCTGGCCATGAATTGGTTAACATACTATTCAAGGTACCTTCCACTTTGTTCATGGGGGGCACATAGGACCCTCCATCTCCTGATCATGGGGTGCCAGTGCCATTCTGTAACAATGGGCTAGCCTATAGTCACTGTTGCCTTGATCGGCCGTGTTGCAGATGATTACATTTCACTCGATTATTAAAGTCATATTTTTGATTTCCGCTTTTTTACATTTACAAGCCGAGCCGCGACAGGTTGTGTTACTTCTCCGTTATGTAATTTTTTTTAATAAAATATGACAATCGGTGTTTTTAATTATAATAAAAAGAAAAAAGAAGACATCGGTTTCTTGGAAAAATGACACCGCAATAAGGAATTTCGTAAAGAAACGCCAAGACGGCAGATGTTCGAAACAATGTACGGGTTTAACCACGGCAATAAAACACTTTATTAATAGGCAACCACAATTCCCGATGCGAAACTTCTTCATCCGCTCGACATGTTGACTTGTTTTTGTTTGTTTTTTCAGCATTTATGATCATTCTCTACTCGTGGCCACATCTATACAGTGCGGCTCCTTGATCCAATTAGAGACGTAAGGAACCCAAACTGAGAAACGGATCCAAGAAAAACAGATTTATTCTTGGAGGCCGGGGCACCACTGGGCTTATTCCGGCAGAAGTCCCCAGGGGCCTAAGGAAAGGGCCTAGGACATCACAGGTGACTAGGGTGGAGCCGATCTTGAGATTTCAGGATCGTTTTTAAAATCCGATTTTCGATCATTTTCCAGCCGATTGCGATCATGAAATTTGCTCGATCGTCGATCAGGAACCGAACTTTCCCAATCCCGATTGCACAACCCTACAGGTGACGTATATGAGAGATATTCCGGGTCCTTTCCTTTTGGCTGCTGAGTCCAATCAATGGAAAACTTCTGCCAGAACAAGCTCGGACGCAACGGGATTGGACAATGACAGGGGACTCCGGAGCTCAGGGACATTAGAGTACGGTTTCATTTTAACTTTTAACCTTCCCTGACCCCAGGACAACCCTTTTAAGCCCCATCCCAACTGGGAACACCCCAAAATTGCCAGAAATTAAAATGCACAAATCGGCTCATTTTTTTGTCCATTAAATCAAACTTTAATAGCTATTAATAGATAAGTTATGATACAATATAAAGCAAATAAAAAAAATATCTAGAAATGTAGAACATTAGAAATATCTACTTAAGCCATTTTAGAGGTAGAGATAGGAAACAGACAAAATCTAAGGATTTGGCAACAAACTTGGGAATAATTCTAATAATCTTTGTAATATTATGCGGAAAATGCTTCTTTCTCCTCTTATCAGGTGGTTTCCCTGTTCTCCCTCTCTGATAAACTGCCTTTTACTGTCAAAATCACTGCTCTGACTCGAGAGTGACTGCAGATCACATGACTCATAGAAGTCTATGGAGAAGGAACAGACTGGTGTAAGCAGAAAATGTAGGATAAAAGATATGCTTAGCCTGATGCTGGAGCCGAATAGAAGCTTTCATTCAGAATCAAAGCACTTTAATCATATGAGTACAGGATTCTCTCTCTCTCTCTCTCTCTCTCTCTCTCTCTCTCTCTCTCTCTCTCTCTCTCTATATATATATATATATATATATATATATATATATATATATATATCTTACATGGTTCTGTGGCTGTTTTTGAGTGAGAGAGTGACAATTATAGAGCAGATTCTCTTCTACTTACTGTGAGCAGTGACTGGCAGCTCGTCTCCACCTACCAGCTCAGGGAAAACTGCAGACTACAAAAAAATCCTGTAGAGGGGAAAAATGCAGAATATAAGCCATACACTGACCACAAATTGTGTCACATCTCATAAACACACACATAACATCTAACCCTGAAAAGTCACATAAAACAGCAGGTAGGAGGGAGCCCCTGCAACAACAAAAAATGGAGAGTGGTAGATTTACTAATATTTGAAGGTTTGTCTAATTTTCCGATAAATATGTTTATCTTCATTTCTTTTTGACATTAACTAATACATCATTTCCCCTTCACAGTTATTTTGAGGGTTGTCTCCTTTTGGGGAGTATTGGCCCCTAGCACACTCAGCCCTGCTTCTTCCGGCACTCTCAGCACACTCAGTCCTGCTTCCTCCGACACTCTCAGCACACTCAGCCCTGCTTCCTCCGACACTCTCAGCACACTCAGCCCTGATTCCTCCAACACTCTCAGCACACTCAGCTCTGCTTCCTCCAACACTCTCAGCACACTCAGCCCTGCTTCCTCCGACACTCTCAGCACACTCAGCCCTGCTTCCTCCAACACTCTCAGCACACTCAGCCCTGCTTCCTCCGACACTCTCAGCGCACTCAGCTCTGCTTCCTCCGACACTCTCAGCACACTCAGCCCTGCTTCCTCTGACACTCTCAGCACACTCAGCTCTGCTTCCTCCAACACTCTCAGCACACTCAGCCCTGCTTCTTCCGACACTCTCAGCACACTCAGCCCTGCTTCCTCCAACACTCTCAGCACACTCATCCCTGCTTCCTCCGACACTCTCAGCACACTCAGCCCTGCTTCCTCCGACACTCTCAGCGGACTCAGCCCTGCTTCCTCTGACACTCTCGGCACACTCAGTCCTGCTTCCTCCGACACTTTGGGCACACTCAGTCCTGCTTCCTCCGACACTCTCGGCACACTCAGCTCTGCTTCCTCCAACACTCTCAGCACACTCAGCCCTGCTTCCTCCGACACTCTCGGCACACTCAGTCCTGCTTCCTCCGACACTCTCGGCACACTCAGCTCTGCTTCCTCTGACACTCTCGGCACACTCAGTCCTGCTTCCTCCGACACTCTCGGCACACTCAGTCCTGCTTCCTCCGACACTCTCGGCACACTCAGCTCTGCTTCCTCCGACACTCTCGGCACACTCAGTCCTGCTTCCTCCGACACTCTCGGCACACTCAGTCCTGCTTCCTCCGACACTCTCGGCACACTCAGCTCTGCTTCCTCCGACACTCTCAGTACACTCAGCCCTACTTCCTCCGACACTCTCAGCGCACTCAGCTCTGCTTCCTCCAACACCCCCAGCTCCACTACATCTGACTGCACATGTAACATTCATGGAGTTTCATCCTCAGATGTGTTTATTTGTGTTGTCCTGGGTTACAGCACTGAGATCCATCTAGACACAATTGTATCCAAAGCAGTGAGCATAGCAGACACACGCCATGTCCAAGGAAAACAACATAAACAGCTCAGCCAGACTATTTTACTAGTCCGTAGTCAGATATAACAGAGGGAAAGCCAGAAGTAAGAAGGAAAATATCTCGTAAAACTCACAGGGTGGCACGTTGCAGGGAACAGATAGGGACACAACGTTTTCTAGGCTTCATATTCACTGGATAAGCCAATCGGGAGTGTTGTGTAAAGTCATGTGACACACGAGACCGTTCTCTCCCCACCTACAAGTCAGTGCAGGGTCAGGATGTCTTCACTGTAAACAAAACTCAACAAGTCGGAGCCAATGTACCAGAGTAGCGCTTTCATTTTTTTGTGTTTACTGGTTTGTATTCTTCTCTGGTTCATGTGCTCTGTGCTAAAAAATAAAAAAAAAACTTGACAATCCTCAGTCTCAAGTCAAAGAATATCTTATGGCAAGGTCAAACAGCCAAACCCCATCAGATGCAGCAGAATCAGTATCCAGGTGGCCACATCATAGTTGTTTGGTGCACCGAGCCCCGCCCCTGCAGAACTTGTCTACACCCCTGCTTACAGGGAGTCATGCTTGTGCAAAATTTTATTTTTAGTGTTGCTCTGCTCTTGTTTCTTACATCTTAATTAATACATGTGCCTTAGCCTGCTAGAATGGCGGCGAGAACAACCTGCCTACCCAGTGCCCAAAACTGCCTGCAAGTACTAAGAGGAATTGATGGAACACAAAGGGTATGAATAAAAGGACACCTGGCCCTGCAAAAGAAACACCAAAATATTAAAACAGTTACAGGTGTCAGAATACGACAAATCCAAGAATTATTATTATTTTATTTTTTTTTACAAAATTTTGAATATTTAAAACAAAAACAAAAAAAACAAACAAAAAAAACCCTCAATGTCAATTTTATATTGTCGTAATTGTACCGACCCATAGAACACAGGTGACAGGTCAGCTTGGCTGCACAGTGGACACCATTAAAAAAAAAAAAGTTTTTCTCCAAGTGCCCTCCATTCTGATTTTTTTCCAGCTTCTTAGCACATTATACGGATAGTCAACGATACCATTGCAAAATACAATTTGTCCCACCAAAAATTAAACCTTGATATGACTGTGAATGGAAAAATTGAAAAGTTATGGCTTTTGGAAAGTGGAAGTGGGGAGTAAATCGAAAATCAGAACGTGCAGTGGGAAGGGGTCAATGCTCTTCTCGCGGGTCTTTTGTAGTATATTCAGCGCATTTCCACTACAGATTTTTTCTGCAACGTGTGGATGGATCAGCCAGAATCCCATCCGCCTTGCAAGTAATGTAAAACGCTGTGTTTTTGCAAATGGGTCCCCGGGCTAAGTCATCACCATACATTTAGCTGCATACAGTAAAGTGGTTGCAAAGCGTTGTACAAGGATTTGCCTCAGTTCTGCACAGATTCAGTGCAGACCCCTCCCGCTGACAATGAAGGGATACGATCCATAATATTGGAAATTCCTCATCTTCTGCAGATCTACAGTATTAATTCATTGCTGCGCCCGGGCCACGGCCCTGTCAGCAGATAGAAATTTGCAGCGTCAGGATTCTTGAATTCTTAGAAAACACTTCGGTAAACAGCATTTCACACTCTGACAGAAGTTACAGTGGCGACAATATTTCCTAGAAATGCAGATTTCAACAGAAAACATAAATTATGTAAAAAAAAAAAAAAATTGGCTTTAATTGTAACTTACATATAAAAAACAGGAAAGTGATGGAAATGTCATTATGTAGGACACAGAGGCAGAAGATGAAGCTTCGGAGACCTGATCTGTAGCAGCCCCCCACCAATCTATAATACTGATGTATGTGTGTGGCCCCCAGGGCTACCAGGGCTCATATGTGACTACTGCACCATCTGATTGGACAGATTAACCCCTTACTGACCAGCCTGATTAGCCAGTTTAAGTTGGGTCAGATGTAATATTTTTAGAGGAGAAAATGAGATAAGCGTACATTCAGCTGCTTTCTTCTAGAAACAGTGCCACCTCTCTCCACAAGTTTGTGTCTGGTATTGCAACTTAATGCAACTGATGTGCGTGTGGACCAGATAGGTGCTGGTTTTGCAATGTTGCCATATTGTAGAACCTGTTTTAGAGGTAGTCATACATTGTAGATGACTGTTGGCCGAAACTGCTGATTTTAGCCATAGTGTCTGACCATCCAATGTGTAAGACAACTCTCCAGCGATCAGTCAAGAGAAGGATTTGGCTGATGGATCCTGTTGTTTGGGAAGAGTAAGGGACTCTCAGTGAGTAGCTGTAGTGAAGGAACCCAGTAGTAAGTGTATCATTTCCCTACAGCACCACTTCAGGTGAACTGAAGTATTACAAAGTGTCCATTTAAATCCATGAATTGTATATGTAATGCAGGACAGGAGAGGTCCTCCAGAGCAAGAAAGACTCCGTGCAACTTCTGCCCACCATGTCCAAGAGATGAGGATCCTACAATTCCCTTGTATTGTATATGAAACAGAAGACACTGTGGATAGATAACTCAGTGTAAGGGACTGGTCAGTAAACCTTTACTTTTTGCATTCACTTCATTGGGATATTCCATAAATTGAGACCATATTCCATCAACACCATGTCTTACAGTGCAATAAAGAGGAACTTTCACCAACTCCAACTCTTTGCATCCTTCAATAGACCCTTCTCCACTGAATTTGGTGTGGTTGGATATTTTTCTCTAGCCTCCACCATTCCCAAGCAATCCTTTATTTTTAGTTTCAGCTCTCTACTGTCAGGTGGGCGGTCTTTGTCTTTCTGCTCCACTCAAGGACTGCCCACCTGACAGTAGCGTGTATGTGCAGAAAGTACAGCACTGATTGCTCAGGAAGGGTGAGGGCTAGAGAAGAAATTCCAACTGCACTGGAATTAGTGAAGCTGCGACTATTGAAGGACTTTGGTGGTGAAAGGTTCTCTAAGTCTATGCAGGATGTATTGCAGATAAACTTTCAACAGAACTTCAGCTTTGTCAGCTTCATTTGCATTGTACCGAATGTACAGTCAATGGGGTTAGAGACGCAGCTGATCTGACCTAGCCCTCGTGACTCAACGAAAGGAAAACAGGTAGCAGTTCCAACATAAAGAAGTGAAACAATGACTCCTTGTTTGGTCCAGCTTGATCTACGTAAATGACTCTTCTCGGCGGGGTTACGGACTCCCCCCACAGTCTCCATCATACGTATATATTAGAGGTAATGGAAAGGTAGACCTCGGGGTCGAAACCCCTGCCGGTCTTCTGGAAGTTGCCAGAAAAGTCACTAACCAGCCAGATGCAAATGCAAGCTGAAACATTAACAAAGGCTTCTACATTGATTGTTTTGGCTGGAGACAATCTGGACAGCAGCTGCCGCTTATGTAATATCGCTCATTTGCATATCTCTTTAGCAACTCTGGACGTTGATTGATGATGTGCAAAACTGGAGTGGAAGCGTTGGGAGAAAAAAGAAAGAAAAAAGTCTCGTGGAATTAAAAAAGTTATAAAGTGACGTTGAATAATATCAGGACGGTCGTGTTCTATCGGTGACAAACCCAAGTGGCCGCCATTTACTCCAGTTTGGTTACAGAATGTTCTTAATTTTGATATTTTTTTTCGATCTTGTGTCCAATATATTATTTGGTTTCTAATGATTAATCTAAAGATTATAACTACAGGTCTGCGTGACTAGAATGGTTTCCATATTCCATGGAAAATCACAGACTGCGGTTTTTCCCGTATCACTTTGCACAGAAATTTTGCGGAGTTTTCCTCTGCGGACTTTCTGCTTCCATTATATCTATAGGGAAACCGCCAGCATTTCCGTAGATAGCTGGTGGCGTCCATTGTGCATTCCCTGTCTTCAGTACCCTTCATGTCTTTTTCGTCCTCTTCTATGACATCATAGACCACGAGTCCACGCTAAGCGTCACAACACCAGAGAATCTTACATGAGTGGGCTCAGGAAGGGCGAGGAGAGGTGAGTATCCTTGTTTATTAATTTTCCACACTTTCCCCGGGCCTCCGCCTATCATGGACTGGGTTCTAAAGAGAATGCCATGTGTGAAATGAAACTTGAAAGTCAAAAATATCACAAGGTCTCTGATCAGCCAATAATGCAAGGGAAAAAAATTACGTGACCCTCCGTTTTGGGATGGAAATAAACTGTTCTCCTCAAGTAGAGAAACATTGCCCACAATTGTCCAGAAGGAGGTCTATTAATCCCTCCTTCCATATATTCTGGGTGGACTGAACTTGTTGGACTTTCGTCTCCTCCTCAATCTTTATAGCTGTGATGTAATAATATGGTGAACAATGAGAGGTTCACTTCTCCACCAAGGAAGGGCAAAACCACCAAGGACTCCAGGATTTGAGATGGCAATGAACCCTTCTCCCCAGATGGAGAAATGTCACCCACAGTTGTCTATGGGGAGGTCTATTAATCCCTCTTTCCCTAAATTCTGGGTGGACTGAACTTGTTGGACTTTTGTCTCCTCCTCAATCTTTATAGCTGTGATGTAATAACATGGTTAACAATGAGAGGTTCACTTCTCCACCAAGGAAGGGCCAAACCACCAAGCACTCCAGGATTTGAGATGTCAATGAACCCTTCTCCCCAGATGGAGAAATACCATCCACAAGTGTCTATGGGGAGGTCTACTAATCCCTCCTTCCGTATATTCTGGGTGGACTGAACTTGTTGAACCTTCATCTCCTTATCAGTCTTTGTAGTTGTGATGTAATGATATGACTAAAAACGAAAGGTTCATCTTTCCACCAATGAAGGTCAGAACCACCGAGGACTATAGGAGTTGAGATGGCAATGAACCCTTCTCCCCAGATGGAGAAATACCATCCACAAGTGTCTCTGGGGAGATCTGTTTATAGTCTCTTTCCCTATATTCTGGTTGAACTTAACTTGTTGGACCTTCATCTTCTCATCAATCTTTGTATGATATAATCATTTGGCTAAAAATGAAAGGTTCATCTTTCCACCAAGTCAGAACCACCAAGGACTATAGGATTTGAGATGGCAATGAACCCTTCTCCCCAGATGGAGAAATGTCACCCACAGGTGTCTATGGGGTGGTCTAGTAATCCCTCTTTTCCTAAATTCTTGGTGGGCTGAACTTGTTGGACCTTCACCTTCTCATCAATCTTCATACGATGTAATCATATGGCTAAGGATGAAAGGTTCACGTCTCCACCAGTGAAGGTTCAATCCTCCATAACTCAACGTGACTTTTTTTTCCTCCTCCTTCTTCTTCTCGGGCGATCCTGCTGCCCTAAGCATTTTCCCATTTTCTCCAGCGTTTCACAACTTCATATATTATTTCATCTCTAATCAAGGGAGACATTGAGCACCAGAGAGGTGACTCAGAACCCACTTGGCCGGGAGGTTGGAAAACTGTTACTTAGTTCGCTCAGCTAGAATGTTCAGGATTGACTCCAAGCTGGACCATGAAAGAGTTCTGCTGCGAGAGGACAAATGAGCTGGTCAAAAATACAGGGAATCTCCACCCTGTGCCCTCTGTCCCTCATTTTCCCAAGAAATGAATCAGAATTGTTGCTTTCATCTAGCTGCCATCTTAAACAACTGGGCACCGGACCAGAATGGAATTATTAAGTCTCCTCAGAAGAATTTTCTCCAATTTTTTTTTCTTTTTTTACTTTTGCATCCCTTATGTCTTGGCTGGAAGAAGAAGAGAGGCTTAAGTTTGTGTCCTGGCCTCTAGTATGTTTTTGGAGGAACTCCCAGATTTTTAGGACTTGGTCCTAAACTGTAACATAAAAGCTCTCGTAACTCGCCTCTGGTATGTTAATTTGTGAAGACGACACCTGCACTAAGCCCTAAATTGTTTAACATTTTCTCAAATCCTACGTATTGTTACACAGAATATGTCGGTCTGTCTGTCCTGCACCAACTCCGTCCTAGAAACTAGTGCCAGGTTTTTGACAAATTCTTTTTTATTGAGTTGTCATTTTTATTGAACCTGCCATAAGGACATGGCAAGTGCGAAGTGCCAAAATCAAAGGTGCTGGACATGGGCGCCAAGTCCCAGGGTGATATCAGTGCAGGGCGTGTTACTACTTCTATACAATAAATACACTTTTATTAAAAATAATCCGTATTATTAGTGTTCCCATATCCCAAGAGACAGACGTTTTTTTTTACTTTTCACCATCAACACAATTGTTTTTGTGGGTAGAATTTTAATTTTGCCACCATGAAGTACATAAGACATTTTTATCACTTTGACTGTGGACAGTGGCTTAGAATCCGGCTCAAAAATCCCCCGCCTCCCATTGAATTCAATGGGTTCCTTTTCCCGGCATGCCCTTTCTTGAGGTGCATTCCATAGCAGATTCCGCGGCGGAATCTGCCGCAGAGTCCGCGGCGTAAACACTCCTTTCCAACTCATTTGGTCCTAATCCAGAGCGCAATGCCGTGACTGGATGCTGGTGCAGTGTACCGGTATCCAGTCCCGGCTAGTTGTTTTTTGGACCAGATTCTGAGATGGCCTTTGCCTCAAAATCTGGTCCAAAAAAACCCCGTGTGAACCCGGCATAAACGTGTCTCATCTTTGGTGTCTCATCTTTGGTGCATCTATGAAAAATATGCTTTATTTGTGGGTGTGGCTTTCAAGAAAGGGGTGTGGCTTAAAATGGGTCAAAAATAATCCAAAATAGTGTCTGAAAATTCAGGCCCAAAGTAAGCAAACTAAAAAAGATAAGATAATAAGATACTCCTTTAATAGTTCCACAGTGGGGAAATTTCAGAATGTAAAATTCAGAAGTGGTATCAATGTAACTAAAAAACATGCGGTAAGTCTGGCTTATATCCAGACTGCCAAAGCTTACACTTTCTATCAGCAAATTTGGGCCATTGTTTTATCATTGTTTTATGACGTAATAACTTTACATAGTTTTTTTTTTAGCTTTTTTATGTCTTACAACTTAAAAAAAAAAAAAAAAAAAATGTTAACGATACAAACTACAGCTTGTCCCACAAAAACAAGACCTTATCCAGAAAAATAGAAATGTGGCATGGCTTTGAAGGTGGGAATACATAAAAAAAATATATGTATAATAAATTCACTTAAAAAACAAAACTAAAAAATATTCGTATTCCCACATTCAAAGCCCTACAAAATTTTTAGTTTTCTGTTTACACATCCGTATGAGGTCTTGTTTTTGCAGGACAAGCTGTAGTTTGTATTGTTAACATTTTGCAGCACTTCTTAATTTTCCATTTGAGCATCAGTGAAGAAAAAAAATCTATCTTGCCATAATTTTTTTAAATTTATTTTTACCATATTGATGAAATAATACAACAGATTTATAGGTGAGGTTCTCATGGACACTCAATAAGTCCTTGTTTACACGTCCACATCCCTGTCTGTGCTTTTCATGAATTGCACCTTACTCTGCGCACTTACACGCGGAGCACTGTCCGGGGTTAATCCGCTTTTTAATTTTTTTTAATTTTAACTTTTGGGAGGTTTCTGTCTCGGAATATAAACAAGAATCTTCCCATTGGAAGCAGAGATGTCCCAGATATTGCAGAATTGGGGGCCATGGTCTATAAGAAAGCTCCAGATCTTTTCGTTGGCATTGCCTTACTATTAGAATGACCCTAATGATTGTGAATTGATATTTTGTATCGTGTTCTTATGATTGTGAATTGATATTTTGTATCGTGTTCTTTCCTCGCAGCCATTACACGTCTTACCTGCTGTAATAACATGTCTTAGATGCAGACGGGGCAGGTAATAAGTGACAGGTGATTAATCCCCATCACAGCGGTTATTAACCTGCAGCTAGATAAGGAGATGCCGGAGACCATTCCCCTATATAGGTGTGTTTACTTTCCAGCGTATCATCCATCATAAAACACTTACGGGATAGAAGATCTGATGCAAGACGACCGCTGTGTTTCCTGACTACCAACCCAATGTTGTTTCCATTGGATACAGATTCCCGCCTTGTGGGAACGATAGAAGTCAATGATAAGAGGTTGAGTTGTGTCCTGTCCGCAGGAGGTTTCTATATCACTGTGCTAGATACATTGTTGCTCCCATAGTACCAGCCACAATGCCCCCTAGAATCCCCCTTACAAGCTCTCAGTAAGATGTAACCTCATATTATATGTGCGATGACTTTAGGAACTCTCTCCGGTGACCTACTAAGAAAACCACCAGTGGCCACCCAGTATACCATAAACTCATCCACTCAGCTCAGTCACCAGACCAGCACTGTTAGGATCTCCATCGATCCTTCACTATCAGGGCTTGGTCCATAATAATAATCCTCTAACACTGGATAACTTATTGTCAGGGGGATACACAGAATTTTCCAGAAAATGGGGTCCACAAGTGCACCCACTCCCCGATGACTGCAGAAACTTGCCAAATGAAGACTATCACTTGACTGAACTGCCATATTGGAATTGCCCGATCCATTCTCGTCTTGATCTCCATTGCTTGTAGAATATCATCACCACTGATCTCCTGCATCAGGACAGTAGAGCGATGGTGGAGATCAAGGAGGGGAGGGACATGAAAGGGAGGGGCCTCAAGGGGAGGGGCATCAAGGGGAGGGGCTTCATCACAGGTGGTGGAGGATTAGAAGTGGAACTGCCCCTTCTCCTATCTCTAGCACCGCCCTAGTGGTGATTATTATCATCATCATTCATCAGAGCATTGGTCAGAAAGGGGGTGTTTTTAAGCATCAAATCATCCCATTGTGTATGAACCTGCTTTAAATTGCGGAATTACCCCTTAAAAATAATTTTCCATCATATATTATTGGTTGACCTGCTATCATTGCTCTTCTCTATATGGACAACCTGTTGAGAATAATAAGCCTCGGCCATAACCTGATCATTGTCTTCCAATGATAAGATCAAACCATAGAGAAATACGGCAGTAAGTGTTCAATCCCTCTACAGCACCACCGGAGGATAGATGCAGTATTACACAATTCCTATTGAAATGAATGGGCTGACCTTGTAATGGTTGGATATGTCTGGTCCTCCAGAGAGAGAGAGACGCTCTTTGTAACTGCTCTCCTCTCTGTCTCATTGAACAGGAGAGGTAACACCAAATCTCCACCAACGCCGATTCCGTATCCACTAGACATGTTGAAAAATATTACTATAAGCAATAAATCAGCATTGAAGTTATTTGTACAGACACAGTTACTTTACTTCTAAGAAGTTCTACAATCTAATGTATCCAGGCTGGTGGTCAGGACTCGGTGCCAGGGTCACACCCGCCACGGACGCTGAATGGCTTCAATTAGATTCTCTGCCCGGGCTTTTCTCTTTTTCTCTGTTTTCATTCACTTTAAATAATGAAAAAAAATCTCAAACTTCAAATGGAAAAAGTTACAAGAAAAGTAACAAAATGCGACTTTGTTTCTGAATGTTCCAGATGAAAGCTTTTCGTTTTCTTTGCCTCCTTTGCTTGAAAGAGTCAAGGTGGAGCTGGCGATATGGAGATTATGCTCTCAGCGACTCTCAGGGTCGAGCTGCCAAAACGGAGGAAACGTTTCAATGGCCTTTTGTTGTAAAAAATAAAAGCAGTGAAAATAGGAATTTCGGCAAAATTTGGGTGACCTGGTTTATCAAAAAGACATCAGGTTTTTTTTTACTTCTCTGTTCGTGTTATGTGAGGGCTTGTTTTTGCAGGACAAATTTTACTTTCTAATGGTAACATTTATTATTCTATATGATGTAGTGGGAAGCTGGAAAAAATTCCAAAAACTGTTCTCGTGCCATTCTCTTATGGCTTTTGTATGGCATTTGCTGTGCTGCCAGGTTACCTATATCGTGCAGCTCAGTGGGATCACCAAGGATATAACAAATTTATATATATAAGGGGCAACACGGTGGCTCAGTGGTTAGCACTGTAGCCTTGCAGCACCAGAGTCTTGGGTTTGAATCGTGCATTCAACATCTGCAAGGAGTTTGTATGTTCTTCCCGTGTTTGCATGGATTTCCTCCCATACTCAAAAGACATACCATTGGGATCCCTATATGGGGCTCACAATATATATATATATATATATATATATATATATATATATATATATATATATATATTTATTATTTTTATTTATTTTTTTAATTCAAAAATATTATTTTTGTTATGTTTGAACATCCAAAACTTTTAAAAATACAAAAACGAAATACAAAAATTCTTTGAGTTTTCAGGTACAAACACTTGTAACTTTTTATATTACCTAGAGATGAGCGAACAGTGTTCTATCGAACTCATGTTCGATCGGATATTAGGCTGTTCGGCATGTTCGAATCGAATCGAACACCGCGTGGTAAAGTGCGCCATTACTCGATTCCCCTCCCACCTTCCCTGGCGCCTTTTTTGCTCCAATAACAGCGCAGGGTAGGTGGGACAGGAACTACGACACCGGTGACGTTGAAAAAAGTAGGCAAAACCCATTGTCTGCCGAAAACATGTGACCTCTAATTTAAAAGAACAGCGCCGCCCAGCTTCGCGTCATTCTGAGCTTGCAATTCACCGGGGACGGAGGTTTCCGTCCAGCTAGCTAGGGCTTAGATTCTGGGTAGGCAGGGACAGGCTAGGATAGGAAGGAGAAGACAACCAACAGCTCTTGTAAGAGCTAAATTCCAGGGAGAAGCTTGTCAGTGTAACGTGGCACTGACGGGCTCAAACGCCGCAACCCAGCTTTCCCAGGATCCTGAATGGAATACACTGTCAGTGTATTCCCGTATACCCGATATATACCCCGATACCCGTTCCAACGGTGTGCCCCCCCACCTTCACCCCAGAAATACCCTGCAAGTCCCCTAGCAATAGAATTGGGTCTATATACACCCACAATTTTTACTACTGGTATACAGTGCCATTGTCTGACTGGGAATTCAAAGAATATATTGGGAATACAAATACCCTCATTTCTTGCTACTGCCATATAGTGCCAGTGTCTGACTGGGAATTCAAAGAATATATTGGGGTTACGTGCACCCACAATTTTTACTACTGGTATACAGTGCCATTGTCTGACTGGGAATTCAAAGAGTATATTGGGAATACAAATACCCTCATTTCTTGCTACTGCCATATAGTGCCAGTTTCTGACTGGTAATTCAAAGAATATATTGGGGTTACGTGCACCCACAATTTTTACTACTGGTATACAGTGCCATTGTCTGACTGGGAATTCAAAGAGTATATTGGGAATACAAATACCCTCATTTCTTGCTACTGCCATATAGTGCCAGTTTCTGACTGGTAATTCAAAGAATATATTGGGGTTACGTGCACCCACAATTTTTACTACTGGTATACAGTGCCATTGTCTGACTGGGAATTCAAAGAGTATATTGGGAATACAAATACCCTCATTTCTTGCTACTGCCATATAGTGCCAGTTTCTGACTGGGAATTCAAAGAATATATTGGGGTTACGTGCACCCCCAATTTTTACTACTGGTATACAGTGCCATTGTCTGACTGGGAATTCAAAGAATATATTGGGGTTATAAATACCCTCATTTCTTGCTACTGCCATATAGTGCCAGTTTCTGACTGGTAATTCAAAGAATATATTGGGGTTACGTGCACCCACAATTTTTACTACTGGTATACAGTGCCATTGTCTGACTGGGAATTCAAAGAGTATATTGGGAATACAAATACCCTCATTTCTTGCTACTGCCATATAGTGCCAGTTTCTGACTGGTAATTCAAAGAATATATTGGGGTTACGTGCACCCACAATTTTTACTACTGGTATACAGTGCCATTGTCTGACTGGGAATTCAAAGAATATATTGGGAATACAAATACCCTCATTTCTTGCTACTGCCATATAGTGCCAGTGTCTGACTGGTAATTCAAAGAATATATTGGGGTTACGTGCACCCACAATTTTTACTACTGGTATACAGTGCCATTGTCTGACTGGGAATTCAAAGAGTATATTGGGAATACAAATACCCTCATTTCTTGCTACTGCCATATAGTGCCAGTTTCTGACTGGGAATTCAAAGAATATATTGGGGTTACGTGCACCCACAATTTTTACTACTGGTATACAGTGCCATTGTCTGACTGGGAATTCAAAGAGTATATTGGGAATACAAATACCCTCATTTCTTGCTACTGCCATATAGTGCCAGTTTCTGACTGGGAATTCAAAGAATATATTGGGGTTACGTGCACCCACAATTTTTACTACTGGTATACAGTGCCATTGTCTGACTGGGAATTCAAAGAATATATTGGGGTTATAAATACCCTCATTTCTTGCTACTGCCATATAGTGCCAGTTTCTGACTGGTAATTCAAAGAATATATTGGGGTTACGTGCACCCACAATTTTTACTACTGGTATACAGTGCCATTGTCTGACTGGGAATTCAAAGAGTATATTGGGAATACAAATACCCTCATTTCTTGCTACTGCCATATAGTGCCAGTTTCTGACTGGGAATTCAAAGAATATATTGGGGTTACGTGCACCCACAATTTTTACTACTGGTATACAGTGCCATTGTCTGACTGGGAATTCAAAGAATATATTGGGAATACAAATACCCTCATTTCTTGCTACTGCCATATAGTGCCAGTGTCTGACTGGTAATTCAAAGAATATATTGGGGTTACGTGCACCCACAATTTTTACTACTGGTATACAGTGCCATTGTCTGACTGGGAATTCAAAGAGTATATTGGGAATACAAATACCCTCATTTCTTGCTACTGCCATATAGTGCCAGTTTCTGACTGGGAATTCAAAGAATATATTGGGGTTACGTGCACCCACAATTTTTACTACTGGTATACAGTGCCAATTTCTAACTAGGAATTCAAAATGCGCAAGGCTCCCGGAAAGGGACGTGGACGAGGCCGTGGGCGAGGTCGGGGGAATGGTTCTGGGGAGCAAGGTAGCAGTGAAGCCACAGGGCGTCCCGTGCCTACTCCTGTGGGGCAGCAAGCATTGCGCCACTCCACAGTGCCAGGGTTGCTTGCCACATTAACTAAACTGCAGGGTACAAACCTTAGTAGGCCCGAGAACCAGGAACAGGTCTTGCAATGGCTGTCAGAGAACGCTTACAGCACATTGTCCAGCAGCCAGTCAGACTCTGCCTCCTCTCCTCCTATTACCCAACAGTCTTGTCTTCCTTCCTCCCAAAATTCCGAAGCTTTACAGAACAATAACCCAAACTGTCCCTGCTCCCCAGAGCTGTTCTCCGCTCCTTTCATTGTCCCTCAACCTGCCTCTCCACGTCACGATTCCACGAACCTAACAGAGGAGCATCTGTGTCCAGATGCTCAAACACTAGAGTCTCCTCCATCTCCGTTCGATTTGGTGGTGGATGACCAGCAACCCACCCTCATCGACGATGATGTGACGCAGTTGCCGTCAGGGCATCCAGTTGACCGGCGCATTGTGCGGGAGGAGGAGATGAGACAGGAGTTGGAAGAGGAAGTGGTGGATGATGAGGACACTGACCCGACCTGGACAGGGGGGATGTCAAGCGTGGAAAGTAGTGTGGATGTTGAGGCAGGTGCAGCACCAAAAAGGGTAGCTAGAGGCAGAAGCAGAGGTCAGCAGCTTAGGCGAAGCCAGGCCACACCCGGAATCTCCCAAGATGTTCCAGTTCGTACCCAGCCCCGAAAAACTCCCACCTCGAGGGCACGTTTCTCGAAGGTGTGGAGTTTTTTCAAGGAATGCGCCGAGGACAGATATAGTGTTGTCTGCACAATTTGCCTCTCGAAATTGATTAGGGGCTCTGAGAAGAGCAACCTGTCCACCACTTCAATGCGCCGTCATTTGGAATCCAAGCACTGGAATCAGTGGCAGGCAGCAACGGCAGGACAAAGGCCACCTGCCGTTCACGCCACTGCCTCTGCCTCTGCCACTGCCACTGCTGACTGTGCTGGCGATGCACTCCAGAGGACGAGCCAGGACACCACTTCATCTGCCTCCGCCACTTTGTTGACTTCTACCTCATCCTCCCCTGGTCCTGTCTTATCTCCTTCTCCTGCACCATCAAAGGCACCATCAGGCGTTTCTTTACAACAACCCACCATCTCTCAGACATTGGAGCGGCGGCAGAAATACACTGCTAACCACCCACACGCGCAAGCCTTGTACGCCAACATCGCTAAACTGCTGGCCCAGGAGATGTTGGAGTTCCGGCTTGTTGAAACTCCCGCCTTCCTGGACCTGATGGCAACTGCGGCACCTCGCTATGCCGTCCCTAGCCGTCACTACTTCTCCCGGTGTGCCGTCCCCGCCTTGCACCAGCACGTGTCACTCAACATCAGGCGGGCCCTTAGTTCCGCGCTTTGCACAAAGGTCCACTTGACCACCGACGCGTGGACAAGTGCATGCGGACAGGGACGCTACATTTCACTGACGGCACACTGGGTGAATGTAGTTGAGGCTGGGACTGCTTCCCAAACTGGCCCGGTGTACCTCGTCTCCCCGCCTAACATTCCTGGCAGGGACACGAGAAGAACACCCCCCTCCTCCTCCTCCTCTACCGCCTCCTCCTCCGCCACCGCCTCCTCCTCCGCCACCGCCTCCTCCTCCGCTGTTAGATTGACCCCAGCTACGAGTTGGAAACGTTGCAGCACTGGCGTTGGTAGACGTCAGCAGGCTGTGCTGAAGCTGATCAGCTTGGGGGACAGACAGCACACTGCCTCCGAGGTGAGGGATGCCCTCCTCGATGAGACGGCAATATGGTTTGAGCCGCTGCACCTGGGCCCAGGCATGGTCGTTTGTGATAACGGCCGGAACCTGGTAGCAGCTCTGGAGCTTGCCGGACTCCAACATGTTCCATGCCTGGCCCACGTCTTCAACCTAGTGGTGCAACGTTTCCTAAAGAGCTACCCCAATGTTCCAGAGCTACTGGTGAAAGTGCGGCGCATGTGCGCCCACTTTCGCAAGTCGACAGTAGCCGCTGCTAGCTTAAAATCTCTCCAGCAACGCCTGCATGTGCCACAACACCGGCTTTTGTGCGACGTCCCCACACGCTGGAACTCAACGTTTCAGATGTTGAATAGAGTGGTTGAGCAGCAGAGACCTTTGATGGAATACCAGCTACAAAACCCTAGGGTGCCACAAAGTCAGCTGCCTCAGTTTCACATCCATGAGTGGCCATGGATGAGAGACCTTTGTGACATCCTACGGGTCTTTGAGGAGTCCACAAGGAGGGTGAGCTCTGAGGATGCGATGGTGAGCCTTACAATCCCGCTCTTGTGTGTTCTGAGAGAATCCCTGATTGACATCAGGGATAACTCAGATCACACAGAGGAGTTAGGGATAGCATCCGATCCGTCACAGCTGGAGAGTAGGTCCACACATCTGTCCGCTTCACTGCGTTTAATGGAGGAGGAGGAGGAGGAGGAGGAGGAAGAAGAGTTGTCCGATGATGTGATGGTGATACAGGAGGCTTCCGGGCAACTTCGAATCGTCCCATTGTTGCAGCGCGGATGGGTAGACATGGAGGATGAGGAGGAAATGGAGATTGAACTTTCCGGTGGGGCCAGAGGAGTCATGCCAACTAACACTGTGGCAGACATGGCTGAGTTCATGTTGGGGTGCTTTACAACCGACAAGCGTATTGTCAAAATCATGGAGGACAACCAGTACTGGATCTTTGCTATCCTTGACCCCCGGTATAAAAACAACATCTCGTCTTTTATTCCGGTAGAGGGGAGGGCCAATCGCATCAATGCTTGCCACAGGCAATTGGTGCAGAATATGATGGAGATGTTTCCAGCATGTGACGTTGGCGGCAGGGAGGGCAGTTCCTCCAGTAGGCAACCAAGTTCTCACCGGTCCACACAAACGAGGGGCACACTGTCTAAGGTCTGGGACACCTTGATGGCACCCCCTCGCCAAAGTGCCGCCACGGAGGGTCCTAGTGTCACCAGGCGTGAGAAGTATAGGCGCATGTTGCGGGAATACCTTTCCGACCACAGCCCTGTCCTCTCCGACCCCTCTGCGCCCTACACGTATTGGGTGTCGAAGTTGGACCTGTGGCTTGAACTTGCCCTATATGCCTTGGAGGTGCTGTCCTGTCCTGCCGCCAGCGTCCTATCTGAGAGGGTGTTCAGTGCAGCCGGTGGCATCATCACTGACAAGCGCACCCGTCTGTCAGCTGAGAGTGCCGACCGGCTCACTTTGATAAAAATGAACCACCACTGGGTAGAGCCGTCATTTTTGTGCCCACCTGTGTAAAGCACCCCAACATGAAACTCCATGTCTGTACTCAACCTCTCCAATTCCTCCGCATCCTCATACTCATCCACCATAAGCGTTGCACAATTCTGCTAATACTAGGCTCCCTCCAACATGATTTCCCCCAACTCTGCTGGTTAGAGGCTCCCTCCACCCTGATTTCCACCAACTCTGCTGGTTAGAGGCTCCCTCCACCCTGCTTTCCCACAACTCTGCTGGTTAGAGGCTCCTTCCACCATGAATTTGCCCAAACTGGGCTGTTTAGAGGCTCCCTCCACCATGAATTGGTCCAAACTGGGCTGTTTAGAGGCTCCCTCCACCATGAATTTGCCCAAACTGGGCTGTTTAGAGGCTCCCTCCACCATGAATTGGTCCAAACTGGGTTTTTTAGAGGCTCCCTCCACCATGAATTGGTCCAAACTGGGGTTTTTAGAGGCTCCCTCCACCATGAATTTGCCCAAACTGGGCTGTTTAGAGGCTCCCTCCACCATGAATTGGTCCAAACTGGGTTTTTTAGAGGCTCCCTCCACCATTAATTGGTCCAAACTGGGCTGGTTAGAGGCTCCCTCCACCATGAATTTGCCCAAACTGGGCTGTTTAGAGGCTCCCTCCACCATGAATTTGCCCAAACTGGGCTGGTTAGAGGCTCCCTCCACCATGAATTGGTCCAAACGGGTTTTTAGAGGCTCCCTTCACCATGAATTGGTCCAAACTTGGCTGTTTAGAGGCTCCCTCCACCATGAATTGGTCCAAACTTGGCTGTTTAGAGGCTCCCTCCACCATGAATTGGTCCAAACTGGGTTTTTTAGAGGCTCCCTCCACCATGAATTTGCCCAAACTGGGCTGTTTAGAGGCTCCCTCCACCATGAATTTGCCCAAACTGGGCTGGTTAGAGGCTCCCTCCACCATTAATTGGTCCAAACTGGGCTGGTTAGAGGCTCCCTCCACCATGAATTGGTCCAAACGGGTTTTTAGAGGCTCCCTTCACCATGAATTGGTCCAAACTTGGCTGTTTAGAGGCTCCCTCCACCATGAATTGGTCCAAACTTGGCTGTTTAGAGGCTCCCTTCACCATGAATTGGTCCAAACTTGGCTGTTTAGAGGCTCCCTCCACCATGAATTGGTCCAAACTTGGCTGTTTAGAGGCTCCCTCCACCATGAATTGGTCCAAACTGGGTTTTTTAGAGGCTCCCTCCACCATGAATTTGCCCAAACTGGGCTGTTTAGAGGCTCCCTCCACCATGAATTTGCCCAAACTGGGCTGGTTAGAGGCTCCCTCCACCATGAATTGGTCCAAACTGGGTTTTTTAGAGGCTCCCTCCACCATGAATTTGCCCAAACTGGGCTGGTTAGAGGCTCCCTCCACCATGAATTGGTCCAAACTGGGGTTTTTAGAGGCTCCCTCCACCATGAATTTGCCCAAACTCTGCTGGTTAGAGGCTCAATCCACCCTGATTTTCAAAACAAATGTTGGTGCCAACCTCAACTTACTACAAGGGCCAAATTCACTGCTGGTGACAAGCTCTCCTCACTGCAAGTGCCAAATACACATGTTTCAAGGTGTTTTCCTACTGTCAGAGAGGTGGTATTGAGTGTGTAAAGTGTGTAGTTGTTAGGCTGTGATGTTGGGGTAATAGAGGGTCTTTGGTGTGTTAGATGCCCCCAGACATGCTTCCCCTGCTGTCCCAGTGTCATTCCAGAGGTGTTGGCATCATTTCCTGGGGTGTCATAGTGGACTTGGTGACCCTCCAGACACGGATTTGGGTTTCCCCCTTAACGAGTATCTGTTCCCCATAGACTATAATGGGGTTCGAAACCCGTTCGAACACACGAACATTGAGCGGCTGTTCGAATCGAATTTCGAACCTCGAACATTTTAGTGTTCGCTCATCTCTAATACTTAATCATTTTTTCAATAAGAAGGTTATGTGATACTTTATCAAATGCCTTACTGAAGTCAAGATATACTATGTCCACGGTATTCCCTTGGTCCAACCATTCAGTGATTTTGTTGTAGAAGGAAATCAGGTTAGTCTGACAAGATTTATTGGTCATAAAGCCGTGCTGGCTCTGGTTAATTAATGCCTTCCCATCCAGGTACCGAAGTACATTACCACAGTACATTAGATCTGATCTTACAACAGTACAGTACATTAGATCTGATCTTACAACAGTACAGTACATTAGATCTGATCTTACAACAGTACAGTACATTAGATCTGATCTTACCACAGTACAGTACATTAGATCTGATCTTACAACAGTACAGTACATTAGATCTGATCTTACCACAGTACAGTACATTAGATCTGATCTTACAACAGTACATTAGATCTGATCTTACAACACTACAGTACATTAGATCTGATCTTACAGCAGTACAGTACATTAGATCTGATCTTACAGCAGTACAGTACATTAGATCTGATCTTACCACAGTACAGTACATTAGATCTGATCTTACCACATTACAGTACATTAGATCTGATCTTACAGCAGTACAGTACATTAGATCTGATCTTACCACAGTACATTAGATCCGATCTTACAGCAGTACAGTACATTAGATCTGATCTTACAGCAGTACAGTACATTAGATCTAATCTTACCACAGTACAGTACATTAGATCTGATCTTACCACATTACAGTACATTAGATCTGATCTTACCACAGTACAGTACATTAGATCTGATCTTACCACAGTACAGTACATTAGATCTGATCTTACCACATTACAGTACATTAGATCTGATCTTACAACAGTACAGTACATTAGATCTGATCTTACAGCAGTACAGTACATTAGATCTGATCTTACAACAGTACAGTACATTAGATCTGATCTTACAGCAGTACAGTACATTAGATCTGATCTTACAACAGTACAGTACATTAGATCTGATCTTACCACATTACAGTACATAAGATCTGATCTTACCACAGTACAGTACATTAGATCTGATCTTACAGCAGTACAGTACATTAGATCTGATCTTACAGCAGTACAGTACATTAGATCTGATCTTACAACAGTACAGTACATTAGATCTGATCTTACCACATTACAGTACATTAGATCTGATCTTACCACAGTACAGTACATTAGATCTGATCTTACAGCAGTACAGTACATTAGATCTGATCTTACAACAGTACAGTACATTAGATCTGATCTTACCACAGTACAGTACATTAGATCTGATCTTACAGCAGTACAGTACATTAGATCTGATCTTACAGCAGTACAGTACATTAGATCTGATCTTACAACAGTACAGTACATTAGATCTGATCTTACCACATTACAGTACATTAGATCTGATCTTACCACAGTACAGTACATTAGATCTGATCTTACCACATTACAGTACATTAGATCTGATCTTACCACAGTACAGTACATTAGATCTGATCTTACAGCAGTACAGTACATTAGATCTGATCTTACAGCAGTACAGTACATTAGATCTGATCTTACCACAGTACAGTACATTAGATCTGATCTTACCACATTACAGTACATTAGATCTGATCTTACCACATTACAGTACATTAGATCTGATCTTACAGCAGTACAGTACATTAGATCTGATCTTACCACAGTACAGTACATTAGATCTGATCTTACCACAGTACAGTACATTAGATCTGATCTTACCACATTACAGTACATTAGATCTGATCTTAGAACAGTACAGTACATTAGATCTGATCTTACCACATTACAGTACATTAGATCTGATCTTACAACAGTACAGTACATTAGATCTGATCTTACAGCAGTACAGTACATTAGATCTGATCTTACAACAGTACATTAGATCTGATCTTACAGCAGTATACAGTACATTAGATCTGATCTTACAACAGTACAGTACATTAGATCTGATCTTATCACAGTACAGTACATTAGATCTGATCTTACCATAGTACAGTACATTAGATCTGATCTTACCACAGTACAGTACATTAGATCTGATCTTACCACAGTACAGTACATTAGATCTGATCTTACCACATTACAGTACATTAGATCTGATCTTACCACAGTACAGTACATTAGATCTGATCTTACAGCAGTACAGTACATTAGATCTGATCTTACCACAGTACAGTACATTAGATCTGATCTTACCACAGTACAGTACATTAGATCTGATCTTATCACAGTACAGTACATTAGATCTGATCTTACAGCAGTATACAGTACATTAGATCTGATCTTACAACAGTACAGTACATTAGATCTGATCTTATCACAGTACAGTACATTAGATCTGATCTTACCATAGTACAGTACATTAGATCTGATCTTACCACATTACAGTACATTAGATCTGATCTTACCACATTACAGTACATTAGATCTGATCTTACAGCAGTACAGTACATTAGATCTGATCTTATCACAGTACAGTACATTAGATCTGATCTTACAGCAGTACAGTACATTAGATCTGATCTTACCATAGTACAGTACATTAGATCTGATCTTACCACATTACAGTACATTAGATCTGATCTTACAGCAGTACAGTACATTAGATCCGATCTTACCACAGTACAGTACATTAGATCTGATCTTATCACAGTATAGTACATTAGATCTGATCTTACAACAGTACAGTACATTAGATCTGATCTTACAACAATACAGTACATTAGATCTGATCTTACCGCAGTACAGTACATTAGATCTGATCTTACAACAGTACATTAGATCTGATCTTACCACAGTACAGTACATTAGATCTGATCTTACCACAGTACAGTACATTAGATCTGATCTTATCACAGTACAGTACATTAGATCTGATCTTACCACAGTACAGTACATTAGATCTGATCTTACCACATTACAGTACATTAGATCTGATCTTACCACAGTACAGTACATTAGATCTGATCTTACCACAGTACAGTACATTAGATCTGATCTTACCACAGTACAGTACATTAGATCTGATCTTACCACAGTACAGTACATTAGATCTGATCTTACAACAGTACATTAGATCTGATCTTACAGCATTACAGTACATTAGATCTGATCTTACCACAGTACAGTACATTAGATCTGATCTTATCACAGTACAGTACATTAGATCTGATCTTACCTCATTACAGTACATTAGATCTGATTCTTACAGCAGTACAGTACATTAGATCTGATCTTACCACATTACAGTACATTAGATCTGATCTTACCACAGTACAGTATATTAGATCTGATCTTACCACAGTACAGTACATTAGATCTGATCTTACCACAGTACAGTACATTAGATCTGATCTTACCACAGTACAGTACATTAGATCTGATCTTACAACAGGACAGTACATTAGATCTGATCTTACAACAGTACAGTACATTAGATCTGATCTTACAACAGTACAGTACATTAGATCTGATCTTACAGCATTACAGTACATTAGATCTGATCTTACCACATTACAGTACATTAGATCTGATCTTACAACAGTACAGTACATTAGATCTGATCTTACAACAGTACAGTACATTAGATCTGATCTTACAACAGTACAGTACATTAGATCTGATCTTACCTCATTACAGTACATTAGATCTGATCTTACCATAGTACAGTACATTAGATCTGATCTTACAACAGTACATTAGATCTGATCTTACAGCATTACAGTACATTAGATCTGATCTTACCACAGTACAGTACATTAGATCTGATCTTACCACAGTACAGTACATTAGATCTGATCTTACCACATTACAGTACATTAGATCTGATCTTACCACATTACAGTACATTAGATCTGATCTTACCACATTACAGTACATTAGATCTGATCTTACAACAGTACAGTACATTAGATCTGATCTTACAACAGTACAGTACATTAGATCTGATCTTACCTCATTACAGTACATTAGATCTGATCTTACCATAGTACAGTACATTAGATCTGATCTTACAACAGTACATTAGATCTGATCTTACAGCATTACAGTACATTAGATCTGATCTTACCACAGTACAGTACATTAGATCTGATCTTACAACAGTACATTAGATCTGATCTTACAGCATTACAGTACATTAGATCTGATCTTACCACAGTACAGTACATTAGATCTGATCTTACCACAGTACAGTACATTAGATCTGATCTTACCACATTACAGTACATTAGATCTGATCTTACCACAGTACAGTACATTAGATCTGATCTTACCACATTACAGTACATTAGATCTGATCTTACCACATTACAGTACATTAGATCTGATCTTACCATAGTACAGTACATTAGATCTGATCTTACCACATTACAGTACATTAGATCTGATCTTACAGCAGTACAGTACATTAGATCTGATCTTACCACAGTACAGTACATTAGATCTGATCTTACAGCAGTACAGTACATTAGATCTGATCTTACCACATTAAAGTACATTAGATCTGATCTTACAACAGTACAGTACATTAGATCTGATCTTACCACATTACAGTACATTAGATCTGATCTTACCACAGTACAGTACATTAGATCTGATCTTACCACATTACAGTACATTAGATCTGATCTTACAGCAGTACAGTACATTAGATCTGATCATACCACATTACAGTACATTAGATCTGATCTTACAGCAGTACAGTACATTAGATCTGATCTTACCACAGTACAGTACATTAGATCTGATCTTACAGCAGTACAGTACATTAGATCTGATCTTACCACATTACAGTACATTAGATCTGATCTTACAACAGTACAGTACATTAGATCTGATCTTACAACAGTACAGTACATTAGATCTGATCTTACCTCATTACAGTACATTAGATCTGATCTTACAGCAGTACAGTACATTAGATCTGATCTTACAACAGTACATTAGATCTGATCTTACAGCAGTACAGTACATTAGATCTGATCTTACCACATTACAGTACATTAGATCTGATCTTACAGCATTACAGTACATTAGATCTGATCTTACCACAGTACAGTACATTAGATCTGATCTTACAGCAGTACAGTACATTAGATCTGATCTTACAACAGTACATTAGATCTGATCTTACAACAGTACATTAGATCTGATCTTACAACAGTACAGTACATTAGATCTGATCTTATCACAGTACAGTACATTAGATCTGATCTTACCATAGTACAGTACATTAGATCTGATCTTACCACAGTACAGTACATTAGATCTGATCTTACCACAGTACAGTACATTAGATCTGATCTTACCACATTACAGTACATTAGATCTGATCTTACCACAGTACAGTACATTAGATCTGATCTTACAGCAGTACAGTACATTAGATCTGATCTTACAGCAGTACAGTACATTAGATCTGATCTTACCACAGTACAGTACATTAGATCTGATCTTACAGCAGTACAGTACATTAGATCTGATCTTACAACAGTATACAGTACATTAGATCTGATCTTACAACAGTACAGTACATTAGATCTGATCTTATCACAGTACAGTACATTAGATCTGATCTTACAGCAGTATACAGTACATTAGATCTGATCTTACAACAGTACAGTACATTAGATCTGATCTTATCACAGTACAGTACATTAGATCTGATCTTACCATAGTACAGTACATTAGATCTGATCTTACCACATTACAGTACATTAGATCTGATCTTACCACATTACAGTACATTAGATCTGATCTTACAGCAGTACAGTACATTAGATCTGATCTTATCACAGTACAGTACATTAGATCTGATCTTACAGCAGTACAGTACATTAGATCTGATCTTACCATAGTACAGTACATTAGATCTGATCTTACCACATTACAGTACATTAGATCTGATCTTACAGCAGTACAGTACATTAGATCTGATCTTACAGCAGTACAGTACATTAGATCCGATCTTACCACAGTACATTAGATCTGATCTTATCACAGTATAGTACATTAGATCTGATCTTACAACAGTACAGTACATTAGATCTGATCTTACAACAATACAGTACATTAGATCTGATCTTACCGCAGTACAGTACATTAGATCTGATCTTACAACAGTACATTAGATCTGATCTTACCACAGTACAGTACATTAGATCTGATCTTACCACAGTACAGTACATTAGATCTGATCTTATCACAGTACAGTACATTAGATCTGATCTTACCACAGTACAGTACATTAGATCTGATCTTACCACATTACAGTACATTAGATCTGATCTTACCACAGTACAGTACATTAGATCTGATCTTACCACAGTACAGTACATTAGATCTGATCTTACAACAGTACATTAGATCTGATCTTACAGCATTACAGTACATTAGATCTGATCTTACCACAGTACAGTACATTAGATCTGATCTTACCACAGTACAGTACATTAGATCTGATCTTACCTCATTACAGTACATTAGATCTGATTCTTACAGCAGTACAGTACATTAGATCTGATCTTACCACATTACAGTACATTAGATCTGATCTTACCACAGTACAGTACATTAGATCTGATCTTACCACAGTACAGTACATTAGATCTGATCTTACCACAGTACAGTACATTAGATCTGATCTTACCACAGTACAGTACATTAGATCTGATCTTACCACAGTACATTAGATCTGATCTTACAGCATTACAGTACATTAGATCTGATCTTACCACAGTACAGTACATTAGATCTGATCTTACAACAGTACAGTACATTAGATCTGATCTTACAACAGTACAGTACATTAGATCTGATCTTACAACAGTACAGTACATTAGATCTGATCTTACAGCATTACAGTACATTAGATCTGATCTTACCACATTACAGTACATTAGATCTGATCTTACAACAGTACAGTACATTAGATCTGATCTTACAACAGTACAGTACATTAGATCTGATCTTACCTCATTACAGTACATTAGATCTGATCTTACCATAGTACAGTACATTAGATCTGATCTTACAACAGTACATTAGATCTGATCTTACAGCATTACAGTACATTAGATCTGATCTTACCACAGTACAGTACATTAGATCTGATCTTACCACAGTACAGTACATTAGATCTGATCTTACAACAGTACAGTACATTAGATCTGATCTTACAACAGTACAGTACATTAGATCTGATCTTACAACAGTACAGTACATTAGATCTGATCTTACCTCATTACAGTACATTAGATCTGATCTTACCACAGTACATTAGATCTGATCTTACAGCATTACAGTACATTAGATCTGATCTTACCACAGTACAGTACATTAGATCTGATCTTACAACAGTACATTAGATCTGATCTTACAGCATTACAGTACATTAGATCTGATCTTACCACAGTACAGTACATTAGATCTGATCTTACAACAGTACATTAGATCTGATCTTACAGCATTACAGTACATTAGATCTGATCTTACCACAGTACAGTACATTAGATCTGATCTTACCACAGTACAGTACATTAGATCTGATCTTACCACATTACAGTACATTAGATCTGATCTTACCACAGTACAGTACATTAGATCTGATCTTACCACAGTACAGTACATTAGATCTGATCTTACCACATTACAGTACATTAGATCTGATCTTACAGCAGTACAGTACATTAGATCTGATCTTACCACATTACAGTACATTAGATCTGATCTTACCACAGTACAGTACATTAGATCTGATCTTACCACATTACAGTACATTAGATCTGATCTTACCACAGTACAGTACATTAGATCTGATCTTACCACAGTACAGTACATTAGATCTGATCTTACCACATTACAGTACATTAGATCTGATCTTACAGCAGTACAGTACATTAGATCTGATCTTACCACAGTACAGTACATTAGATCTGATCTTACCACATTACAGTACATTAGATCTGATCTTACAGCAGTACAGTACATTAGATCTGATCTTACCACAGTACAGTACATTAGATCTGATCTTACAGCAGTACAGTACATTAGATCTGATCTTACCACATTACAGTACATTAGATCTGATCTTACCACAGTACAGTACATTAGATCTGATCTTACCACATTACAGTACATTAGATCTGATCTTACAGCAGTACAGTACATTAGATCTGATCTTACCACAGTACAGTACATTAGATCTGATCTTACCACATTACAGTACATTAGATCTGATCTTACAGCAGTACAGTACATTAGATCTGATCTTACCACAGTACAGTACATTAGATCTGATCTTACAGCAGTACAGTACATTAGATCTGATCTTACCACATTACAGTACATTAGATCTGATCTTACAGCAGTACAGTACATTAGATCTGATCTTACCACAGTACAGTACATTAGATCTGATCTTACAGCAGTACAGTACATTAGATCTGATCTTACAACAGTACATTAGATCTGATCTTACAGCAGTACAGTACATTAGATCTGATCTTACAGCATTACAGTACATTAGATCTGATCTTACCACACTACAGTACATTAGATCTGATCTTACAGCAGTACAGTACATTAGATCTGATCTTACAACAGTACATTAGATCTGATCTTACAGCAGTACAGTACATTAGATCTGATCTTACAGCATTACAGTACATTAGATCTGATCTTACCACAGTACAGTACATTAGATCTGATCTTACAGCAGTACAGTACATTAGATCTGATCTTACAGCAGTACAGTACATTAGATCTGATCTTACCACAGTACAGTACATTAGATCTGATCTTACCACATTACAGTACATTAGATCTGATCTTACAGCAGTACAGTACATTAGATCTGATCTTACAGCATTACAGTACATTAGATCTGATCTTACCACATTACAGTACATTAGATCTGATCTTACAGCAGTACAGTATATTAGATCTGATCTTACAACAGTACATTAGATCTGATCTTACAGCAGTACAGTACATTAGATCTGATCTTACAACAGTACATTAGATCTGATCTTACAGCAGTACAGTACATTAGATCTGATCTTACAGCAGTACAGTACATTAGATCTGATCTTACAACAGTACATTAGATCTGATCTTACAACAGTACATTAGATCTGATCTTACAGCAGTACAGTACATTAGATCTGATCTTACCTCATTACAGTACATTAGATCTGATCTTACAGCATTACAGTACATTAGATCTGATCTTACCACAGTACAGTACATTAGATCTGATCTTACAACAGTACAGTACATTAGATCTGATCTTACCACAGTACAGTACATTAGATCTGATCTTACAACAGTACAGTACATTAGATCTGATCTTACCACAGTACAGTACATTAGATCTGATCTTACCACAGTACAGTACATTAGATCTGATCTTACCACAGTACAGTACATTAGATCTGATCTTACCACAGTACAGTACATTAGATCTGATCTTACCACATTACAGTACATTAGATCTGATCTTACCACATTACAGTACATTAGATCTGATCTTACCACAGTACAGTACATTAGATCTGATCTTACAGCAGTACAGTACATTAGATCTGATCTTACAACATTACAGTACATTAGATCTGATCTTACCACAGTACAGTACATTAGATCTGATCTTACAACATTACAGTACATTAGATCTGATCTTACCACAGTACAGTACATTAGATCTGATCTTACAACAGTACATTAGATCTGATCTTACCACAGTACAGTACATTAGATCTGATCTTACCACATTACAGTACATTAGATCTGATCTTACCACATTACAGTACATTAGATCTGATCTTACCACAGTACAGTACATTAGATCTGATCTTACAGCAGTACAGTACATTAGATCTGATCTTACCACAGTACAGTACATTAGATCTGATCTTACCACATTACAGTACATTAGATCTGATCTTACCACATTACAGTACATTAGATCTGATCTTACCACATTACAGTACATTAGATCTGATCTTACCACATTACAGTACATTAGATCTGATCTTACCACATTACAGTACATTAGATCTGATCTTACCACATTACAGTACATTAGATCTGATCTTACCACAGTACAGTACATTAGATCTGATCTTACAGCATTACATTAGATCTGATCTTACCACAGTACAGTACATTAGATCTGATCTTACAGCAGTACAGTACATTAGATCTGATCTTACCACAGTACAGTACATTAGATCTGATCTTACCACAGTACAGTACATTAGATCTGATCTTACAACAGTACATTAGATCTGATCTTACAGTATCTGCACCTGCTACAATGCTATAAATACAAGCAGATGTGACTGTGAGCGGTGCAAGTCTACTCCTGAGATTCCTACTGGATGATTTTGTGCATTCTCTCTCCTTCCTAAGTTTTCACCATCTGCAATGATGTCAACCAGATTCACAATATCCAGCGCTGTATATTCAGGTGCAGACTCTTGTCTGAGCTCATTTGTTCAGGATCTGCCAACAGTTTTCAGAAGGGATCCCCCCTCCCCCTCCATTCACACCTTCATGTGATTCTGATCCTGGGGGTATATTAACCAGAAATGTCAAAAGTGCATGGAGATGGGATGAATCATATGTACAGATCTGCTTCTTGAAATCCCTCTCCGTGCTCTTATCCTTCACTCCTTAGCTGTATGGAGCGGTAGTATATAGTATATAGAAGTAACATGGCGATACATTCTGTCCTCCGCTAGGGTCAGTGCTCTCCAGTTCATCCAATCCTTACACGATGACATTTTGTTACATTGTAGATTCCAAAATTCCGAAATCATTCTTACCAATCGGACCAAGAACACTGGTGGTATCTTTGCATAGACTCGGCATTAGAGAATAATTTGGGATTCCAAAGTCGAAAGTTTGAAAAGAACATACATTTAATTGGTTGTCTGAAAACATGCCGAACTTCCCCCAAAATAGCATCCCGCCTGTACACAGGTCATATGTGGCATGCATTATAATAGATATATATTCTCTCATCGTGTCCGCTTTTTAGGAAAGTGGTTTAAAAAGTTATCAAATTTGTGTTTTTGCCTTGTTCTGGTGCAAGAAATCTGGGCCAATATTTTTAGGCTTCTCTCCAAAATGCACCCCCTATGCAAACAATGAATATTACTGCCCTATTTACATGAGCTAGACCCCCACCTAAGAGGAGGGGCAGAGCACAAATGGGCACAGGCCTAAGGGTAAGTTCACATGTAGGAATTTGGCACTGAATTGGACGCAGATTTTGACGTGGAATCTGCCTAAAATTCTGTAGCAAATGATAAGCATCCTGCTCGTTCTTCAGGCAGATTCCACCTGCCAATCCCATTGAAACGAATGAGAGGCCGACATTACACCTTCCGTCGGTGCAGAATTTGTCAAAATCTGTTATTGGAATTTGGAATTTGTGCCGAATAAGGGAAAAATACAATGACACTCGTCTCCAAAGTCTGCTTCAAATTCAGCATCAAATTCAGAGTCAAACTCCTATGTGTGAACCTACCCTAATGGGAACTCAGGCCTGCACTATACTCCATCAACCTCAGCTCTCTGTATAGCGCCATATATAACACTAGCTATACCTGCGACTTCGTCCGTGGCCCCTGACTCTCTGCGTGCCCCACCTGCTCCCCAGCTCTTTACTGCGAATAGCGAGTAGTATTCGATAGAGTATGAGTATTTTGAATATCATAGTATCTGTTCGAATACTACTCGCTCATCTCTAACTATATTAAATTATATTATTGTATAAAAACCCTCAAATGGAACAAATAAAACTGCAACTTATCCCACAAAAAACAAGCCCTATAAGCAGAAAAACAAAAAGTTTCTAGATCTCAGAAAGCAGCAAAGCAAATGATTTTTTTCCCCATAAAATAGAATATTATTGTGAAGCAATCCTCTCTTCATATTTGATGTTGTCACACTCGTATTGTCCCATAGAATAAGGTCAACCAAGTAAATTGTGATAAAAGTAATGAGGTTTTTATGTGTTCCTTCCCTATTAAAAAAAGCTAAATAGTAAATGACACCCCAAAATCAGGAACTGATGTACAGGTATATAGATAATGAAATCTTATTGAAGTTTGTTGTGGGAAATTTTCCAAATGACGTATCTATGTCAGTGAGAGGAAGTGACGGAGGACGATCTCTGCCCAGGAGAACGGACCCACCTAGGCCGGGAAAGTTAAGGCCCTTGTTTTTCTTTCTTGAATTTTTAGACTCACAGCAGATAACCTAAAGGATCTGGGTGTAGCGGCCTGTCCTGAGACCCCCAGGGCCGACCAGTGAGTGTGGGCAGGAGCCCTAGAGAACTATCATTGTTATGAAGGATATCAGGGTTTCGAGGTTATTCCATGATGAATAATAGATACAATGTATCTCACCTGTAAGGAAAGTGACCCACAATGTCCTGCAGATTGTCAGCCGGATATCAGCACAAACCCCGCACACCCATTTCCTATTGAACTGCTGCTATTTTTGAAAATCATCACAGCAACTTTCCATCACAATCGTCTTCTGATGTCCTCACAAAATCCTCTACAAAATCATTACAAGACTGGAAGAGACTGATCTAATATCACTGAATAAAAGATCAGGAGGCAAAATTGTAAGTACCAGATACTTATATTCTCAGAGAAACAGTGAAATTATGTAGAGACAGACAGCAAGAGCTGCGCTCACTATTCTGCTGGTACAGTCACTGTGTACATACATTACATTACTTATCCTGTATTATACTCCAGAGCTGCGCTCACTATTCTGCTGGTACAGTCACTGTGTACATACATTACATTACTTATCCTGTATTATACTCCAGAGCTGTACTCACTATTCTGCTGGTGCAGTCACTGTGTACATACATTACATTACTTATCCTGTATTATACTCCAGAGCTGCGCTCACTATTCTGCTGGTGCAGTCACCGTGTACATACATTACATTACTTATCCTGTATTATACACCAGAGCTGCGCTCACTATTCTGCTGGTACAGTCACTGTGTACATACATTACATTACTTATCCTGTATTATACTCCAGAGCTGCGCTCACTATTCTGCTGGTACAGTCACTGTGTACATACATTACATTACTTATCCTGTATCATACTCCAGAGCTGCGCTCACTATTCTGCTGGTGCAGTCACTGTGTACATACATTACATTACTTATCCTGTATTATACTCCAGAGCTGTACTCACTATTCTGCTGGTGCAGTCACTGTGTACATACATTACATTACTTATCCTGTATTATACTCCAGAGCTGTACTCACTATTCTGCTGGTGCAGTCACTGTGTACATACATTACATTACTTATCCTGTATTATACTCCAGAGCTGCGCTCACTATTCTGCTGGTACAGTCACTGTGTACATACATTACATTACTTATCCTGTATTATACTCCAGAGCTGCGCTCACTATTCTGCTGGTACAGTCACTGTGTACATACATTACATTACTTATCGTGTATTATACTCCAGAGCTGCGCTCACTATTCTGCTGGTGCAGTCACTGTGTACATACATTACATTACTTATCCTGTATTATACTCCAGAGCTGCGCTCACTATTCTGCTGGTGCAGTCACTGTGTACATACATTACATTACTTATCCTGTATTATACTCCAGAGCTGCAGTAACTATTCTGCTGGTACAGTCACTGTGTACATACATTACTTATCCTGTATTATACTCCAGAGCTGTGCTCACTATTCTGCTGGTACAGTCACTGTGTACATACATTACATTACTTATCCTGTGTTATACTCCAGAGCTGCGCTCACTATTCTGCTGGTGCAGTCACTGTGTACATACATTACATTACTTATCCTGTATTATACTCCAGAGCTGCGCTCACTATTCTGCTGGTACAGTCACTGTGTACATACATTACATTACTTATCCTGTATTCTACTCCAGAGCTGCGCTCACTATTCTGCTGGTGCAGTCACTGTGTACATACATTACATTACTTATCCTGTATTATACTCCAGAGCTGCGCTCACTATTCTGCTGGTGCAGTCACTGTGTACATACATTACATTACTTATCCTGTATTGTACTCCAGAGCTGCACTCACTATTCTGCTGGTGCAGTCACTGTGTACATACATTACATTACTTATCCTCTGTTATACTCCAGAGCTGCGCTCACTATTCTGCTGGTGCAGTCACTGTGTACATACATTACATTACTTATCCTGTATTATACTCCAGAGCTGTGCTCACTATTCTGCTGGTACAGTCACTGTGTACATACATTACTTATCCTGTATCATACTCCAGAGCTGCGCTCACTATTCTGCTGGTACAGTCACTGTGTACATACATTACATTACTTATCCTGTATTATACTCCAGAGCTGCGCTCACTATTCTGCTGGTGCAGTCACCGTGTACATACATTACATTACTTATCCTGTATTATACTCCAGAGCTGCGCTCACTATTCTGCTGGTACAGTCACCGTGTACATACATTACATTACTTATCCTGTATTATACTCCAGAGCTGCAGTCACTATTCTGCTGGTAGAGTCACCGTGTACATACATTACATTACTTATCCTGTATTATACTCCAGAGCTGCGCTCACTATTCTGCTGGTGCAGTCACTGTGTACATACATTACATTACTTATCCTGTATTATACTCCAGAGCTGCGCTCACTATTCTGCTGGTGCAGTCACCGTGTACATACATTACATTACTTATCCTGTATTATACTCCAGAGCTGCGCTCACTATTCTGCTGGTGCAGTCACCGTGTACATACATTACATTACTTATCCTGTATTATACTCCAGAGCTGCGCTCACTATTCTGCTGGTGCAGTCACCGTGTACATACATTACATTACTTATCCTGTATTATACTCCAGAGCTGCGCTCACTATTCTGCTGGTGCAGTCACTGTGTACATACATTACATTACTTATCCTGTGTTATACTCCAGAGCTGCGCTCACTATTCTGCTGGTACAGTCACTGTGTACATACATTACATTACTAATCCTGTGTTATACTCCAGAGCTGCGCTCACTGTTCTGCTGGTGCAGTCACTGTGTACATACATTACATTACTTATCCTGTATTATACCCCAGAGCTGCGCTCACTATTCTGCTGGTACAGTCACTGTGTACATACATTACATTACTTTTCTTGTATTATACTCCAGAGCTGTGCTCACTATTCTGCTGGTGCAGTCACTGTGTACATACATTACATTACTTATCCTGTATTATACTCCAGAGCTGTGCTCACTATTCTGCTGGTGCAGTCACTGTGTACATACATTACATTACTTATCCTGTATTATACTCCAGAGCTGCGCTCACTATTCTGCTGGTGCAGTCACCGTGTACATACATTACATTAATTATCTTACTCCAGAGCTGCGCTCACTATTCTGCTGGTGCAGTCACTGTGTACATACATTACATTACTTATCCTGTATTATACCCCAGAGCTGCGCTCACTATTCTGCTGGTACAGTCACTGTGTACATACATTACATTACTTATCCTGTATTATACTCCAGAGCTGCGCTTACTATTCTGCTGGAATATACATTACAACAATGTGAGCAGGGATATTAGACAATATATTACATGTTATCCTATATCTGTCCTCACAGGCCTATACTATACTTCAATCTCCTCAGCTCCTCCTGCTCTATATCAGGCCCCTATATATCCTACCTCATGCTCAATGTGACATGTAATGGATGTCCAGTCCTGCTTGTGTATATGAAGCAGCACTTGTTACTTATTGCCCCCCCCCCCCCATATTCTACATGCAGGGGGCTCTGATATAATCTCCGCACTGTATCTCGCTCTTCCCAGCGACCCGTCTAAGCAGGTGTAAAATAAATTACTCTTTTCTTATCCTTCAGATTTTCTCTCCTTCTCCCGTTTCAGCAGCAGCTGGGTCATCGGCCCGGGGTGATACTTGTCCTAGACAATCACAAATGGAGCAAATTAATCTTCTTCAGGAGAGTTCTAGTCGGGGTGAAACAGATACAATGTTACAGAAGAGGGGGAGATGTATCCACTTGTATGGCTTGTAATGACTACATTCATATCAGGTTAGCTTCAAGTTTAAAGGGACCCTACACCTTAATATAGTCTCCTCTACCATCTTGTGCACCTTAATATAGTGTCCTCTACCATCTTGTGCACCTTATAATAGTCTCCTCTACCATCTTGTGCACCTTGTAATAGTCTCCTCTACCATCTTGTGCACCTTAATATAGTGTCCTCTACCATCTTGTGCACCTTATAATAGTCTCCTCTACCATCTTGTGCACCTTGTAATAGTCTCCTCTACCATCTTGTGCACCTTGTAATAGTCTCCTCTACCATCTTGTGCACCTTGTAATAGTCTCCTCTACCATCTTGTGCACCTTGTAATAGTCTCCTCTACCATCTTGTGCACCTTGTAATAGTCTCCTCTACCATCTTGTGCACCTTGTAATAGTCTCCTCTACCATCTTGTGCACCTTGTAATAGTCTCCTCTACCATCTTGTGCACCTTGTAATAGTCTCCTCTACCATCTTGTGCACCTTGTAATAGTCTCCTCTACCATCTTGTGCACCTTGTAATAGTCTCCTCTACCATCTTGTGCACCTTGTAATAGTCTCCTCTACCATCTTGTGCACCTTGTAATAGTCTCCTCTACCATCTTGTGCACCTTGTAATAGTCTCCTCTACCATCTTGTGCACCTTGTAATAGTCTCCTCTACCATCTTGTGCACCTTGTAATAGTCTCCTCTACCATCTTGTGCACCTTGTAATAGTCTCCTCTACCATCTTGTGCACCTTGTAATAGTCTCCTCTACCATCTTGTGCACCTTGTAATAGTCTCCTCTACCATCTTGTGCACCTTGTAATAGTCTCCTCTACCATCTTGTGCACCTTGTAATAGTCTCCTCTACCATCTTGTTCACCTTGTAATAGTCTCCTCTACCATCTTGTGCACCTTGTAATAGTCTCCTCTACCATCTTGTGCACCTTGTAATAGTCTCCTCTACCATCTTGTGCACCTTGTAATAGTCTCCTCTACCATCTTGTGCACCTTGTAATAGTCTCCTCTACCATCTTGTGCACCTTGTAATAGTCTCCTCTACCATCTTGTGCACCTTGTAATAGTCTCCTCTACCATCTTGTGCACCTTGTAATAGTCTCCTCTACCATCGTGTGCACCTTGTAATAGTCTCCTCTACCATCTTGTGCACCTTGTAATAGTCTCCTCTACCATCTTGTGCACCTTGTAATAGTCTCCTCTACCATCTTGTGCACCTTGTAATAGTCTCCTCTACCATCTTGTGCACCTTGTAATAGTCTCCTCTACCATCTTGTGCACCTTGTAATAGTCTCCTCTACCATCTTGTGCACCTTTTAATAGTCTCCTCTACCATCTTGTGCACCTTGTAATAGTCTCCTCTACCATCGTGTGCACCTTGTAATAGTCTCCTCTACCATCGTGTGCACCTTGTAATAGTCTCCTCTACCATCGTGTGCACCTTGTAATAGTCTCCTCTACCATCTTGTGCACCTTGTAATAGTCTCCTCTACCATCTTGTGCACCTTGTAATAGTCTCCTCTACCATCTTGTGCACCTTGTAATAGTCTCCTCTACCATCTTGTGCACCTTGTAATAGTCTCCTCTACCATCTTGTGCACCTTGTAATAGTCTCCTCTACCATCTTGTGCACCTTGTAATAGTCTCCTCTACCATCTTGTGCACCTTGTAATAGTCTCCTCTACCATCGTGTGCACCTTGTAATAGTCTCCTCTACCATCTTGTGCACCTTGTAATAGTCTCCTCTACCATCTTGTGCACCTTGTAATAGTCTCCTCTACCATCTTGTGCACCTTGTAATAGTCTCCTCTACCATCTTGTGCACCTTGTAATAGTCTCCTCTACCATCTTGTGCACCTTGTAATAGTCTCCTCTACCATCTTGTGCACCTTGTAATAGTCTCCTCTACCATCTTGTGCACCTTGTAATAGTCTCCTCTACCATCGTGTGCACCTTGTAATAGTCTCCTCTACCATCTTGTGCACCTTGTAATAGTCTCCTCTACCATCTTGTGCACCTTGTAATAGTCTCCTCTACCATCTTGTGCACCTTGTAATAGTCTCCTCTACCATCTTGTGCACCTTGTAATAGTCTCCTCTACCATCTTGTGCACCTTGTAATAGTCTCCTCTACCATCTTGTGCACCTTGTAATAGTCTCCTCTACCATCTTGTGCACCTTGTAATAGTCTCCTCTACCATCGTGTGCACCTTGTAATAGTCTCCTCTACCATCTTGTGCACCTTGTAATAGTCTCCTCTACCATCTTGTGCACCTTGTAATAGTATCCTCTACCATCTTGTGCACCTTGTAATAGTCTCCTCTACCATCTTGTGCACCTTGTAATAGTATCCTCTACCATCTTGTGCACCTTGTAATAGTCTCCTCTACCATCTTGTGCACCTTGTAATAGTCTCCTCTACCATCTTGTGCACCTTGTAATAGTCTCCTCTACCATCTTGTGCACCTTGTAATAGTCTCCTCTACCATCTTGTGCACCTTGTAATAGTCTCCTCTACCATCGTGTGCACCTTGTAATAGTCTCCTCTACCATCTTGTGCACCTTATAATAGTCTCCTCTACCATCTTGTGCACCTTGTAATAGTCTCCTCTACCATCTTGTGCACCTTGTAATAGTCTCCTCTACCATCTTGTGCACCTTGTAATAGTCTCCTCTACCATCTTGTGCACCTTGTAATAGTCTCCTCTACCATCTTGTGCACCTTGTAATAGTCTCCTCTACCATCGTGTGCACCTTGTAATAGTCTCCTCTACCATCTTGTGCACCTTGTAATAGTCTCCTCTACCATCTTGTGCACCTTGTAATAGTCTCCTCTACCATCTTGTGCACCTTATAATAGTCTCCTCTACCATCTTGTGCACCTTATAATAGTCTCCTCTACCATCTTGTGCACCTTGTAATAGTATCCTCTACCATCTTGTGCACCTTGTAATAGTCTCCTCTACCATCTTGTGCACCTTGTAATAGTCTCCTCTACCATCTTGTGCACCTTGTAATAGTCTCCTCTACCATCTTGTGCACCTTGTAATAGTCTCCTCTACCATCTTGTGCACCTTATAATAGTCTCCTCTACCATCTTGTGCACCTTATAATAGTCTCCTCTACCATCTTGTGCACCTTGTAATAGTCTCCTCTACCATCTTGTGCACCTTGTAATAGTCTCCTCTACCATCTTGTGCACCTTGTAATAGTCTCCTCTACCATCTTGTGCACCTTGTAATAGTATCCTCTACCATCTTGTGCACCTTGTAATAGTCTCCTCTACCATCTTGTGCACCTTGTAATAGTCTCCTCTACCATCTTGTGCACCTTGTAATAGTCTCCTCTACCATCTTGTGCACCTTATAATAGTCTCCTCTACCATCTTGTGCACCTTATAATAGTCTCCTCTACCATCTTGTGCACCTTATAATAGTCTCCTCTACCATCTTGTGCACCTTATAATAGTCTCCTCTACCATCTTGTGCACCTTATAATAGTCTCCTCTACCATCTTGTGCACCTTGTAATAGTCTCCTCTACCATCTTGTGCACCTTATAATAGTCTCCTCTACCATCGTGTGCCTTCCGTTGTTCCCTGTTATCAGCTAGTGGGCTCTTGAATGATCGGCCCTGTGCTGACTACTGTACAGAGATGTCACATATCTTCAGTGCTGAGAATCTACAGAAATATGTCTATGCATCTTACAAGCAGTTTGTCTTCACCCCCAGATGTAAAGAGTAGACAGATAGTACTGAAGCAGTTAAAGATGAATTTTGATGCAGCTGTGGATGTGACTGGAGTATAATCCATGAAGAGGTCCTCACGCTATTTATGGCGCTCAGGGCGCCCGGTCACACATGAGCCTCCTCTGATTCTATGTGGGTGGCTGAAGCAACAAGAAAATCTGCAGAAATAAACCTGTATAATTGCCTTCAATTAAGCGAGCAATTTCACGTTGTTCATCACTTCTGAAGCTTCATCTCCTGATGCAGCCGGTGCGCGAGGTAACCTGCAGGACCGGTCCTCCGACAAGCGCTGTCACGAATGCCTTCCCTTCCCATGATCCTCTGCTTCTTTCTGTCAATCTCCATTCTATCATTTACTCTCAGTTCAATCACCGCAAAATATAGAAATATCAAATGCAGGAAGAAATCTCTGAGACGTGAGCAAGTGCAGAAACAGATCCTACTAGACGGCCCAATACTCAGGACTATTATCAGCAAGGAGCAATCCAAGGAGCGGCCTGTGTAATAGAGCCCTGACCAACCGACCGAGGGAGCAAATGTTCGCTGGCGGACGATATCATGCTTTATGCAGAAAATAAGACGTAGATCAATAACAGATCAATCCGTGTAGTCAGAGCAAGGCAAATGTGATCTGACCATGTCATGTAGAATGAAGCAATAATACTCACTGAAATCTGCACCAGCAGAATAGCGAGCGCAGCTCTGGGGTATAATACAGGATAAGTAATGTAATGTATGTACACAGTGACTGCACCAGCAGAATAGTGAGCGCAGCTCTGGAGTATAATACAGGATAAGTAATGTAATGTATGTACACAGTGACTGCACCAGCAGAATAGTGAGCGCAGCTCTGGAGTATAATACAGGATAAGTAATGTAATGTATGTACACAGTGACTGTACCAGCAGAATAGTGAGCGCAGCTCTGGAGTATAATACAGGATAAGTAATGTAATGTATGTACACAGTGACTGTACCAGCAGAATAGTGAGCGCAGCTCTGGGGTATAATACAGGATAAGTAATGTAATGTATGTACACAGTGACTGTACCAGCAGAATAGTGAGCGCAGCTCTGGGGTATAATACAGGATAAGTAATGTAATGTATGTACACAGTGACTGCACCAGCAGAATAGTGAGCGCAGCTCTGGAGTATAATACAGGATAAGTAATGTAATGTATGTACACAGTGACTGTACCAGCAGAATAGTGAGCGCAGCTCTGGAGTATAATACAGGATAAGTAATGTAATGTATGTACACAGTGACTGTACCAGCAGAATAGTGAGCGCAGCTCTGGGGTATAATACAGGATAAGTAATGTAATGTATGTACACAGTGACTGCACCAGCAGAATAGTGAGCGCAGCTCTGGAGTATAATACAGGATAAGTAATGTAATGTATGTACACAGTGACTGTACCAGCAGAATAGTGAGCGCAGCTCTGGAGTATAATGCAGGATAAGTAATGTAATGTATGTACACAGTGACTGTACCAGCAGAATAGTGAGCGCAGCTCTGGAGTATAATACAGGATAAGTAATGTAATGTATGTACACAGTGACTGTACCAGCAGAATAGTGAGCGCAGCTCTGGAGTATAATACAGGAGAAGTAATGTAATGTATGTACACAGTGACTGTACCAGCAGAATAGTGAGCGCAGCTCTGGAGTATAATACAGGATAAGTCATGTAATGTATGTACACAGTGACTGCACCAGCAGAATAGTGAGCGCAGCTCTGGAGTATAATACAGGATAAGTAATGTAATGTATGTACACAGTGACTGTACCAGCAGAATAGTGAGCGCAGCTCTGGAGTATAATACAGGATAAGTCATGTAATGTATGTACACAGTGACTGCACCAGCAGAATAGTGAGCGCAGCTCTGGAGTATAATACAGGATAAGTAATGTAATGTATGTACACAGTGACTGAACCAGCAGAATAGTGAGCGCAGCTCTGGAGTATAATACAGGATAAGTAATGTAATGTATGTACACAGTGACTGTACCAGCAGAATAGTGAGCGCTGCTCTGGAGTATAAAGCAGGATCATACGCATGTTGTATATATAGGGGATCTCTTCTATATGTATATGGTGTCCGCTGACATTTCTCTCTTATTTGTATCCATCTTGCAGTGCTTTGGACACTCGGGGATAGAGGAATGCCTCATTTCCATTCTGATGGTCGGGATAATCCCTCAGACATATTTTAGTAATTATGTGTGTAATGAGTTGATGAACTTTTTTTATCGCTGGGAATAGTCCAGCACACAGAAGCTCTCGGCATCTTCACCAGTGTCATGTAGTCTTCCCCTAAGTCCATGAGAATTACCTTCGCTCCACTCAAGTATAATCGCATCCGATCGAGTTTCCAGGCCGGGGACATTGTACGGTCGTTTGTAAAATTTATGGTTCCATTAATTCTTGAGGAGATTGTGAACAATTCCCAGAACCAAAACAGGTGAAATGTGAGATGTGTAATTCAGGCGTGAGCAGCTGCTGTCTCCAACTATAGTGAGTAGTGGGACTGGACTGACACAAAGTGCTCACGACACAGGGGACCGTCCTCTGCATCCTACCACATAGCACCGAAACAGGTGCGGATGTCGCGGCGCTGAGCTGGTCACGTGTAGGAGACATAAGGATGTCAGACATAGAATCCACAACGTTAGATATTGTAGTTCTGACTTGTCACTGGGACATTCATAGTTTTATATAGGACTTGTGTATATGGCAGTGTAATGTGGGGGTGATGGACACAAAAGCAACAAATGGATTTGGAGGTTTAACCAATTTATTTGGGATTGATAATGAAGAAAAACTTGGGAAACAAAAAAAAAAACAGTGATCAATGTCTTCCACTTACCTTGTTCGTTGGCCTGTAGAAGGGGAGTCTCCTTCTCCTCACATAAGGTTTGTTGTGCTGTCACAGTTGATTTGTGGTCGCTTCTATCGTATTGCCGATGCCCACTCCTCTTCTGGGTCTTTCCAATCTCTGATATTTGGTCTTCCCTCCGACTGTCTTTCCGACCTCCAGGTCAGGTTTTACTCTTGGACTGTCTTTGTGCAATCTTATCTTGGTTTTCTAAAGGTCTGGCCAGATCTGGACTCCCACAAATCCATTCCTCCTTTACTCCCAGGCTTATCAGTTTATAGAAGGACTCTCACCATCTCCAACAAGTCCAGCTCTTTACATCCTTTAATAGTTACTAGGGTTGAGCTGATCTTAACTTTTCAGGATCGATTTTAAAATCCGATTTCCGATCATTTTCATTCGAACCCGATCTCGATCCCAATTCTGATCCCAATGCAAGTCAATGGGATTTTTTTATTAATCGGAGATTGGATTTTAAAAGCAATCCTATTCACTATACAGCATGGAATCTAACAATTGTTAGAATCCACGCTGTGTAATGAATCACTAAGTAGCCAGAGGATTTTTTTTTAATCCTCTGTCTACTTAGTCCCCCCTGGGGTCCACTTACCTCCAGAGATGGCTGCTCCGGTGCCCGGTGCCTTCCTTCTTCTTTGCCTCGCTGCCGCTGCACGCTACTCTTCTCCCTTCGCTGCCCCCTCCCTGTCAGGTTAGGAGAGTGTGGGCGGGTTAAGAGAGTTTGGACGGGTACTGGGAGGGGAGACGTCACGTCTTCCCGCCCTGTAGCCGCCCACACTCTCTTAAGCCACAAGCCCCGCCTACCTAGCGCTTTAAACACTAACCTGGGAGGCGGGGCAGCGAGGCAAGAAGAAGGAGGGCACCGGAGCAGCCATTTCTGCAGGTAAGTAGCTGCTAGAGATGTTAGTTTAGACTGCCATTCGAATGAATGGAGGCAGCCGGCGCACAGGGGGTTAAGGCTGTGTGCCGGCTGCTTCCATTAATTCCTATGGAACTGAAGCAGAGCCTTCACACTGAGTATACAGTGTATACTCAGTGTGAAGACTAAGCAAAGCATTGTGGGAAAAGATCACCGATCTCGATCCCACATAAAAACATCGAGTTCCGATGGCGATCGTGAAATTTTCTCGATCGCCGATCGGAATCCGATCTTTTCCAAACACAATCGCTCAACCCTAATAGTTACTGCTCTTTTGATTCTAGCACAGTTGGATTTTTTTTTCTCTAGCCCCCACCATTCCCAAGCAATCAATGCTGTAAGTTTTGTTTGCTGATATTTAGTCTCTGTACTGGCAGGAGGGCGGTGTCGGACAGGAGCAGACATGGGATGGGATTCGGAGCTCTGTCTACTTATGATTGGAGCTCTGAATCATGCCCCCCTGCCTGACTCCACCCTCCTGACATTATAGAGCTGAAATAGCACATCAGGCCTCAAATCTAACTACGCTTGTTGCTCAGGAATGGTGGGGGCTAGAGAGAAAATTGTGTCATTCAGTAGAGTTTTAACAGCCTATTAACATACTGTGATGAAAGGTTCCCTTTAAGAGCAGGTGCAAGTGTATGAGTTGGACATGGGGAGACCTTGGCATCACCCCGGCCACCACCTACGTCACTCTCTGATCCCTTCCTGCAATGTAATTATCTTGCATTAGTCGCTGCACACAAAGCATACCATTGGGGCTTTCATCTTGGCCACGTGACAGCGGACTGTTGTGCAGAAAGCGTTTACGCTGAAGGTGAGGCAGCAATTTAGTAAAGAGCTGTGCAGACTGCCAGCGTGACTGGCGACCCTCCAACCCAGCCAACAAATAACCAGGTAGAATCTGTGCCCGCGGATTGACAATAAAGCCTTCTCTTGTAACCATTGTCCCCAGCTAGCGGCATTGATGCCAACCTCCTGATGAAATGAAATGTGCCGCAGCTCACCTATCACCTTATACCTATTACCTAGCGGACACTGGAGCTCCTCGGTGGTCAAGGGCACATTACAGGGATCCAAGTATCTGGAAGGTTTTAGCAGGGTTTTTTGATCTTCTAGGTATTTGTTGCAGCAGATCTTCCTGTTTCACTGGGTTCCATTGCCTTCTAGTCTACGGGATACAGTTCAAGAAGACACAATGACTTGCACAGAGATCTCTTATTTTCCTCTGTTCTTTCCTGAATCCCTATCGCAGCAAATCTAATCCCATTTAAGACTCAGGAATCCGATATTGGGGAGAGCTGCTAGAGACGTTAAAGACAGATCAGACAGAGAGAGGAGACTCTGCTGGGAACAGGTTGTACAGTACAGCTCATTACTTGCTAGCAATCCGATAGTGAACCTCAGCGTGCCCCCTCCCCCCCCACATCCCCAGCAGACTATGTGAACAAACTGTACACCTGGCCATATACAGTATATACTCAACAGCAAGGTCCGTGAGATGACACCTAGCTTTACCAGACTCCTGACCTGCAGTCCTTTCTGATGTTTCCCTGAGCTAACCCGATTAGTGTGGGGCTGGTGAATGTGGATGATATGGGAGGATTGTGGATGATAGGGGGCGCTCTTTAGGATGCTCTTCTAGGAAGACTGTCCAATAGCATGCAAGAGGCAAACGTAAAAGGGATTGTGAACTGTTCAATGCAGATTCAAGAACAATTTCTATCCCCCACATACAGAAGAGATAGTAAATACCAGGCTGCTGACAGTCCCAACACTGGGACCCTTGTTTAAAATGGGGAAACCGATTTGCCCAGTCCTCGTCATAAGCCATGTCCATACAGAGGAAACCTTGAGTAGAGCAGTTGCCGAGCATGCCCCCTAGGAAAACTCTGCAAACTTTCTGTTCAAAGCGCTGCGGGAAGAACCACAATACGTTCACGCCGCGGTTGATCCCGCAGCTCTTTAGCGCGGTGTCTCCGGCCTGTGGTGCTTTAGCCTTAAACTTTGCCTTTGTCTCGCTCAGTTCAGTCTGTCCGGTTTTTGAAATGCAGAAGTCAATCCAGGCTCTTATTCAGTGTCCAATGACAGGCTGGGGCGGGGGAGTGACCTCCCGTCTTGGAGTGACCTCCCGTCTTGGAGTGACCTCCCGTCTTGGGGTGACCTCCAGCCTTGGAGTGACCTCCTGTCTTGGAGTGACCTCCCGTCTTGGAGTGACCTCCTGTCTTGGAGTGACCTCCCGTCTTGGGGTGACCTCCAGCCTTGGAGTAACCTCCCGTCTTGGGGTGACCTCCAGCCTTGGAGTGACCTCCCGTCTTGGGGTGACCTTGTGAAATAGAGTGGCTTGCAAGTAAACTAGAGTTTATTTGCTGTCAGCTGGTCCTATCACTTACCTGCATCTTAGGAAATTGCTTAAATAACAATCCCATTACCTTTGGGAAATTGCACAACCAGCAATTCCATAACAGGAACCTCTGATAGGAGACTTTTTTTTTTCTTTGGATTTAATGTATCCAATTGACAAATCTCACCGGTTACATGACCAATACGGCTGAAGGTTCACTGGTAGCGTTCTCGTACATCTGAGAGGATGACATTTGTACAATGGGGTCTGAGAATGAGAATGCACCATATAGAAGGGTGTGAATACTTTCACTAATGGCCCTCAGTCACTTCACTTATATCACAGGGATAAGCACAGAATTGTAAATGAGGGAAATAATGGCAAATTTTTTCCAAAAGCAGGATCCTATTTCCCCACAGGCATCCTATATAGTCACTTGAATGGGCCTGAGCTGCAGTACTTGACCTAACCTATGCACAGGTGTGGCGCTGTTTGTGGAAGAAACTAGTCATGCTATTGTAATCCCACACCACTCCTCAGAATAGTTCTTCTCACTTTTGTTAGGATCCCTCTGGGAACACAACAATCCTAAAAATGAAGGGGCCACAGCACTAATTTACTCTCGTCCCCATTGTAAGTTCTCCCTCCGCAGCAGCGCTGCAGGCCAAATGTGCGGGAAACCACTGGGGGCCATGCTGCAGGAGTAAAAGCTCCGAGGGGATCTGGTGGGGGAAGTTACCTCTATATTAGGGTTCCTGCCCTTCAGTGACCTCTTTAGGGGTTACTAGAATCCCTGACATGAGTCCCTGTCCCCAGTGGGATTCATATTCTGTCTTGGCCATACATACACGCTATACAGTAGTCCGGATTCTGCAAGGCAGCAGTGCCCCCCTATAAGAGTCACTACCAAACTCTCCGTGACTCCTAAATAACAAACTATGCAAACATGAATTTGTTATTATAAATGAAAGAATTAAACGCCGGGATTATTTTGGTGGAGAATTTTGATAAACTGATAACCAATGTCAGGCAGCAGCTGCCAAGCCAAACACAATCATCAGCTACATGAAAAGACACAGAAGAGGCAATAACACGGGGACGTCTATGGACACGATTGGTCAGAACACACAGGAAATATTGTTTCAATCCTCAAAAATGTTACAAACAAGATACAAATGTTATGTCAAGAAATAAGAAATATTTTGAGATAAAAGTAACAATGTTATCAAAGGGTTTCCTTGAAGAAAATCTATGGAGTGTATAGAAGGGCAGAGGGGGAAGAAGGATTGGGGTAGATGAGGGGGTTGCCGTTAAAGCAAAGGGAAGGGAGTAGAGATGAGCGAGTAGGTGTTCGAATATTACTCCTATTCGCAGTAAAGATTCGATCCAGAACCAGCATTGATTGGCCGAATGCTATACAGTGTACAACATTCAACCAATCAGCGCTGGTTCTGCCGGAGGCTCGTCTGTGACGAGGCGGAGTCTAAGATCGGACCACAATGGAGACTGCTGTGGTCTGATCTTAGCCTCCGGAAGAACTAGCGTTGATTGGCTGAATGCAATACACTGTATACTGTATAGCATTCGGCCAATCAATGTTGGTTCTGCAGGACGAGTAAGTTCACATTAGTGCTTGTCTCCCATCTGGAAGGAGTTCGCAGGAGGACACCCCCCCCCCCCCCCGAACTGAATATCAGCGCAACTGCAAGCACTGTGCAGTTAAAGCGCACGGGTTTTTAACACTTAGTTTTACACAATGTAGAACTAGACTAGATTTGTCAAATGTTTAGACACTTTCTGACATTTCCGTAGGTGTAATTCACATGCTGCAATTCCCTAAACCGCAATGGTTTTGGAAATCGCAGCATTTCCGCTGTGCGTATTTTCCCTCCATGTGTGGGTGGGATTCGCTCCTGGCCTTACTGAAGAAGAGGAGTTTTTGTTGCTATCAGAGCAGTCACACTATGGAGCTCTGTACAATAGGAGTGGGGAATTATAGAATTCTGTTGTTATAGAATCTTTTTCATTCTAAGTGTATCTGTTATTTCCCGAAGTGTAGCTAGAAATTTCTGGGCTTCAATGCAGAATCTGTAATGGGGCCCCAACCTACCTGGAGCCATTTAGAATAGAGAAGGGATCTTTTGGGGTCCCCTTCGGCTCCAGGTCCTGCTATAGCTTCGCCACTTCCTTCCAGTACATGGTTATTCATTAAGCCACTAGGAATGACTTGTAAAATATCTAGAAATAGCTCAGTCCAAGGAAAAAGCACATTTTTTATTTCAAAATAGATGAAAAACAAAAATAGACGAAAAACAAGGATGTTGCTTCACTCCTGGCATGTGTGCCCCTGGCATTTGGTGCTTGGCAGGGGTTCCCATGAACCTAATTTTGGGTTCTGGATCTTGTCCCTCTTACAACATGAATGTTTGAACCGATACAACATCCTTTGTAGAAGAGGAAAAGTATCTGCTACTTAATACTGCTCCTAAGTGGAACAGGAACTGGAGGCGGCTGCTGTCATGTACCCTGAAGATCCAGATCAATGTCAGTCCACCAGACAGGGAACACGATGTATCCGGCTACCTGTGAGAGCAGGAGATGGTTCACATTAATTCACCATATTTATTGTGTCTGTTTCTCATTTTTTGGAAAGTTTCGTTATTTCTTTTGAAAGACCAAAATGAAATAAAAATAAACTCAATTAAAATGATAAAAACATGTTTTTATGAGAAGGAAAAAGAACATTTAAAGGGAATAGACACCTCCTGATCCTGAGTTACATCCTGTATTATACTCCAGAGCTGCGCTCACTATTCTGCTGGTGCAGTCACTGTGTACATACATTACATTACTTATCCTGTATTATACTCCAGAGCTGCGCTCACTATTCTGCTGGTGCAGTCACTGTGTACATACATTACATTACTTATCCTGTATTATACTCCAGAGCTGCGCTCACTATTCTGCTGGTGCAGTCACTGTGTACATACATTACATTACTTATCCTGTATTATACTCCAGAGCTGCGCTCACTACTCTGCTGGTGCAGTCACTGTGTACATACATTACATTACTTATCCAGTATTATACTCCAGAGCTGCGCTCACTATTCTGCTGGTACAGTCACTATGTACATACATTACATTACTTATCCTGTATTATACTCCAGAGCTGCGCTCACTATTCTGCTGGTGCAGTCACTGTGTACATACATTACATTACTTATCCTGTATTATACTCCAGAGCTGCGCTCACTATTCTGCTGGTGCAGTCACTGTGTACATACATTACATTACTTATCCTGTATTATACTCCAGAGCTGCGCTCACTATTCTGCTGGTGCAGTCACTCTGTACATACATTACATTACTTATCCTGTATTATACTCCAGAGCTGCGCTCACTATTCTGCTGGTGCAGTCACTGTGTACATACATTACATTACTTATCCTGTATTATACTCCAGAGCTGCGCTCACTATTCTGCTGGTGCAGTCACTGTGTACATACATTACATTACTTATCCTGTATTATACTCCAGAGCTGCGCTCACTATTCTGCTGGTACAGTCACTGTGTACATACATTACATTACTTATCCTGTATTATACTCCAGAGCTGCGCTCACTATTCTGCTGGTACAGTCACTGTGTACATACATTACATTACTTATCCTGTATTATACTCCAGAGCTGCGCTCACTATTCTGCTGGTACAGTCACTGTGTACATACATTACATTACTTATCCTGTATTATACTCCAGAGCTGCGCTCACTATTCTGCTGGTACAGTCACTGTGTACATACATTACATTACTTATCCTGTATTATACTCCAGAGCTGCGCTCACTATTCTGCTGGTACAGTCACTGTGTACATACATTACATTACTTATCCTGTATTATACTCCAGAGCTGCGCTCACTATTCTGCTGGTGCAGTCACTGTGTACATACATTACATTACTTATCCTGTATTATACTCCAGAGCTGCACTCACTATTCTGCTGGTGCAGTCACTGTGTACATACATTACATTACTTATCCTGTATTATACTCCAGAGCTGCGCTCACTATTCTGCTGGTACAGTCACTGTGTACATACATTACATTACTTATCCTGTATTATACTCCAGAGCTGCGCTCACTATTCTGCTGGTACAGTCACTGTGTACATACATTACATTACTTATCCTGTATTATACTCCAGAGCTGCGCTCACTATCCTGCTGGTACAGTCACTGTGTACATACATTACATTACTTATCCTGTATTATACTCCAGAGCTGCGCTCACTATTCTGCTGGTGCAGTCACTGTGTACATACATTACATTACTTATCCTGTATTATACTCAAGAGCTGCGCTCACTATTCTGCTTGTACAGTCACTGTGTACATACATTACATTACATTACTTATCCTGTATTATACTCCAGAGCTGCGCTCACTATTCTGCAGGTACAGTCACTGTGTACATACATTACATTACTTATCCTGTACTGATCCTTGGTATTATATATGGAGATCTTACGATGGCCCTGGGCTGATGGTGTGATCAGGGCTCCTGCAGTTCATATGCGGTACTATAAGGGGTTAACACCCTGCAGTAATATTGAGGAGTTGCTCTGCTGTCTTCTTTCCATGCTGACCTTGATAAGAAGCCATTAACCTCACAGTAAATATCTCTAGTGATAAAATAAGCAGCAGGTGATAGGGATCAGTATGGATCATAAATAGTGAGTGGGGGATGGATGGAGATTACACAGGACAGGGCAGTAGATAAGACCTCAGCCCACCTGCAACATTTCTACCTCATTCAGAATCTCTGGTACTGATGACCATGAACCCCAGGGATACTTCAGAGCTGGAATCCAGTCACTGACCCCCTGCAGACTGCACTGCTCTCCAATACTCTGCAAAGTGGAACATTCTTTGTATTGTTTATTTCTGTGATTTTTGAGACTAATTGCAATGAATATAAATGGAACTGCTTAGCACTGCTTAGTTTTTAAATGCCCATTCATGGCAGGGTGAGGCTCAAGGACTGGGTCAGTTGCTGCACCTGATGGGTGGATGTGAGTGCAAGGGCAAGGAAGAAGCTACAAGTATTAGATTAGCTTCTCACCTGCTGCAACTGTCTCTGCTGTTACTGTATAGACAAACTGCTCGGACTACAGAGAAACCTTTCTACAATATACCGAACTTTCCATGCAGTGCTGCTGTAACCAAAGGACCAACGGTGAAATTGCACAGGGTCCTATAGTAGTATTTAGAGGGCTGTTCCACTGTTCCAGGCCGCCCCGATAATTCACAACTCCAATTCCTCTGGGTCTTATGGGTCCATGATCCTCCCCTGGAATCACCATTACACAGTTCTGCTGTCTCTGCTCCTGGTCTACTGCAGGGCTGATCTGGTCACATCACTTACATTGCACCTGTTGCAGCAGAGACAGAAGACAGCATTTGATTGATACTTGGGTGGGGGCAACCTGGAAAGGGAAGTTGATACAGGGGGGCAACATGGAAAGTGGAAATTATACTTTAAGGGCAACCTGGACATGATACTGGGGGGTGAGGGGCATTCTGGAAAGTGCATGTTATACTGTGGGGAGGACTGCATTATAATATTATGTCTGAGCGGTGGGACAGGTTAATGAGGGGACACTGGGGTTAATGTCTAATACCTCTGCAAGGGCATTTGATAGTGTGATGGGTGACTGAGGGGCATTATATTGTATGGGACTACTAAGGAGGTATTATACTGTATGCAGAAGCCACCATATTATGTTACATTATTTCACAATATAAGTGAAGAACTTTGCAGACATTCTTATTCAGTCGCTGCGTTGCAGTAATATATGGGGTGCACCTATAAGAGGAGACATACCGACGGAGTAACAATTAGTCTCCTTTGTCACATTCTGCCCCCAATAACATGAGCGACCATATTGAGGGGCCTTTATTTTGATGGCAAGATGCAAAAGAAACAGAAGTCTGAAATGGAAAGGCTGAAACATGGGTGTAAACAGGAGCCAAGGCGCAGAGTTCACTCCATTCCATGCTGGACCCTTTGACATATAATGGGATACATTAGGTTACAATGTTGCGTCCATTGTTTTGACTGCAAATTCTCTGGCTTCTTATGTGACACATCTTGCACCAGTTGCATTGAGAACAATTTAGATCTGATGTAAAACCACTTTATGGTCTTTGACATTCCCAGTTGTAAATTCTGGGCCGGTTCTCGGAAACTCGATAACTTTATTTAACTTTGAGTCTCCTTGTGGCTGATGCAATATTTTCTCTGGAGACCGATAAGCAACAATCCGAGACTGGATACCATATCTGATGTCCTCAGTGTGATCACCAGCGGATTATTCCACTAATGCAGTCATGTCATGCGCCCTGTTTTATTTTATGACGAGGTTCTCATGCCATGACATAGTAGTAGAAAGCTCCCAATGCTATAAAACTGGCGGCCTGACCTCTGAGCCTCCTCTACTACAATGGCAGAAAGTCTATATTGTGAGCGTCTCAGAGTACAGGGCTCTGCAACCGAATGCAGGGAAATGTTTTTGAAACTTTTGCAATCGTTTTTGTCTTGATACTCGTTGTATGTGGCCCCGTGTTTGTAGACAGATGTAGCAGGTGTATTTGGTTTGTTCCTTGCTATACTGTTCTAATGCAAAAGAAATGCGCAGCGCGCGGTGCACATACCATAGATGTGCCATGATCAACTGTTAAACTACATTCACATGAACTCGTGAAACTTGGTCTGTGTGTTCGCCAGATTTACTGGCCTCAACTTCGTGTCCAGAGAGGAATCCTAGCATTACAGTTATAGTTAGCTAGGAGCCCCTTCCTCCTGATGACATGCTGTCTCGGACTATAATCGGTGACAAGGACAAGACCTCATAGTCTCTCTTAAAGGGATTTGCAAAGAGCTTGACAGTTTCCATCAATGCCATAGACTTGGAGTAGTTGGGGGCATAATAGAGCCATAAAACGTTCAAGCTCCTCTTTGTACCTGGGGGGAACAGGCAGGGCAATCATTGGGAGTCCCATTGGTTAGACCCCACCACTCCAGTGCAAAGGAGGAGCATCCCTATAATCTGCATATTGATGGATTCAGCCTTAGCATTGGGATGACCTTAGATATTCTATACTATAGTAACGTGGAAAATAACCCTAAGTGACTCTAGTTAGTAGGACTCTAAGGGGACGGGTCGATGGCCAACAATAGAAAATTACTTCCAGTTTTCAGACCTTCGCAGGCGAATCTTGCTCACCATGAAACCAATTCTCAGGCTGTTCTTGGAACGTCCATGAGTCTGACATTGGATCGGATGCGGTTTAGGATGTTAGCGAGCCGGGTCGCTCTATTGAGCATCCAACGTGGATCTGTAACAGACGTAAACCCCTCCATATAGAGCTCCCCTTCCCATTATACATGTTCCTTGTTACACTACATCAGGGACATCACTCGGCTCCATAAATAGGACCATCTGTACAGCTGGCCCGTAGACACGGCTCCATAGTTTTCCATTCCTTGATGAAGTCAGCTGTACGCGAGGCATTTGCCCACCGCACCTGCTCTCATTTCCTGTACAGAGAACTCACCCACAGGCAGAAACATCATTAAATTCTGTATATACTGAAATTTGTATAACGGAAAACAAGTGTATCTGTCATGTGTCGTATCCAGCGCAAACTATAAACAGATAAGAACAATTCTCCCTTCTTGGGTTTTATAAGGCTTGGGGCATGGGGAGAACTGCAACGCGTCCATGATAAGATCCATCTGCGCTACGGTGGAGGAGTGTCCTGTAACTATTTAGGGTTGTAACATTGTAGTTTCTGTGCTATGTATCTAAGACATAAAAACGAGCAAAGTGCTAATAGATTTCACTTGCAGTACCACGCCTGACCAATAGGTGTGTTGTTAATGCAACTGCAGACACAATGGACAGCCTGGTTCTACTACACAGTCAAAGATGTACAGTATACAGAAGTGTTACACTATATTGTACAGTATACTGCCATACAGAAGTGTTACACTATATTGTACAGTATACTGCTATACAGAAGTGTTATACTATATTGTACAGTATACTGCTATACAGAAGGGTTACACTATATTGTACAGTATACTGCTATACAGAAGGGTTACACTATATTGTACAGTATACTGCCATACAGAAGTGTTACACTATATTGTACAGTATACTGCCATACAGAAGTGTTATACTATATTGTACAGTATACTGCTATACAGAAGGGTTACACTATATTGTACAGTATACTGCTATACAGAAGGGTTACACTATATTGTACAGTATACTGCCATACAGAAGGGTTACACTATACTGTACAGTATACTGCCATACAGAAGGGTTACACTATACTGTACAGTATACTGCCATACAGAAGTGTTACACTATATTGTACAGTATACTACCATACAGAAGGGTTACACTATACTGTACAGTATACTGCCATACAGAAGTGTTACACTATACTGTACAGTATACTGCCATACAGAAGTGTTACACTATACTGTACAGTATACTACCATACAGAAGTGTTACACTATATTGTACAGTATACTGCTATACAGAAGGGTTACACTATATTGTACAGTATACTGCTATACAGAAGGGTTACACTATACTGTACAGTATACTACCATACAGAGGTGTTACACTATATTGTACAGTATACTGCCATACAGAAGGGTTACATTATATTGTACAGTATACTGCCATACAGAAGTGTTACACTATATTGTACAGGTATACTGCCATACAGAAGGGTTACACTATATTGTACAGTATACTACCATACAGAAGGGTTACACTATATTGTACAGTATACTACCATACAGAAGGGTTACACTATATTGTACAGTATACTGCCATACAGAAGGGTTTACACTATATTGTACAGTATACTTCCATACAGAAGGGTTACACTATATTGTACAGTATACTGCCATACAGAAGGGTTACACTATATTGTACAGTATACTGCCATACAGAAGGGTTACACTATATTGTACAGTATACTGCCATACAGAAGGGTTACACTATATTGTACAGTATACTGCCATACAGAAGGGTTACACTATATTGTACAGTATACTGCCATACAGAAGGGTTTACACTATACTGTACAGTATACTGCCATACAGAAGTGTTATACTATAATGTACAGTATACTACCATACAGAAGGGTTACACTATATTGTACAGTATACTGCCATACAGAAGTGTTACACTATATTGTACAGTATACTGTCATACAGAGGTGTTACACTATATTGTAACAGTATACTGCCATACAGAAGGGTTACACTATATTGTACACTATACTGCCATACAGAAGGGTTACACTATATTGTACAGGTATACTGCCATACAGAAGGGTTACACTATATTGTACAGTATACTGCCATACAGAAGGGTTACACTATACTGTACAGTATACTGCCATACAGAAGGGTTACACTATACTGTACAGTATACTGCCATACAGAAGTGTTACACTATATTGTACAGTATACTGCCATACAGAAGGGTTACACTATATTGTACAGTATACTGCCATACAGAAGTGTTACACTATATTGTACAGTATACTGCCATACAGAAGGGTTACACTATATTGTACAGTATACTACCATACAGAAGGGTTACACTATATTGTACAGTATACTACCATACAGAAGGGTTACACTATATTGTACAGTATACTGCCATACAGAAGGGTTACACTATATTGTACAGTATACTGCCATACAGAAGGGTTACACTATATTGTACAGTATACTGCCATACAGAAGGGTTACACTATATTGTACAGTATACTGCCATACAGAAGGGTTACACTATATTGTACAGTATACTGCCAATACAGAAGGGTTACACTATATTGTACAGTATACTGCCATAACAGAAGGGTTACACTATATTGTACAGTATACTGCCATACAGAAGGGTTACACTATATTGTACAGTATACTGCCATACAGAAGGGTTACACTATATTGTACAGTATACTGCCATACAGAAGGGTTACACTATATTGTACAGTATACTACCATACAGAAGGGTTACACTATATTGTACAGTATACTGCCATACAGAAGGGGTTACACTATATTGTACAGTAAACTACCATACAGAAGGGTTACACTATACTGTACAGTATACTGCCATACAGAAGGGTTACACTATATTGTACAGTATACTGCCATACAGAAGGGTTACACTATACTGTACAGTATACTGCCATACAGAAGGGTTACACTATATTGTACAGTATACTGCCATACAGAAGGGTTACACTATATTGTACAGTATACTGCCATACAGAAGGGGTTACACTATACTGTACAGTATACTGCCATACAGAAGGGGTTACACTATACTGTACAGTATACTGCCATACAGAAGGGTTACACTATATTGTACAGTATACTGCCATACAGAAGGGTTACACTATATTGTACAGTATACTGCCATACAGAAGGGTTACACTATATTGTACAGTATACTGCCATACAGAAGGGTTACACTATATTGTACAGTATACTGCCATACAGAAGTGTTACACTATATTGTACAGTATACTGTCATACAGATGTGTTACAACTATATTGTACGGTATACTGCCATACAGAAGGGTTACACTATATTGTACACTATACTGCCATACAGAAGGGTTACACTATATTGTACGGTATACTGCCATACAGAAGGGTTACACTATATTGTACAGTATACTGCCATACAGAAGGGTTACAATATATTTTACAGTATACTGCCATACAGAGGTGTTACACTATACTGTACAGTATACTGCCATACAGAAGGGTTACACTATACTGTACAGTATACTGCCATACAGAAGGGTTACACTATATTGTACAGTATACTGCCATACAGAAGGGTTACACTATATTGTACAGTATACTGCCATACAGAAGGGTTACACTATATTGTACAGTATACTGCCATACAGAAGGGTTACACTATATTGTACAGTATACTGCCATACAGAAGTGTTACACTATATTGTACAGTATACTGTCATACAGATGTTGTTACACTATATTGTACGGTATACTGCCATACAGAAGGGTTACACTATATTGTACACTATACTGCCATACAGAAGGGTTACACTATATTGTACGGTATACTGCCATACAGAAGGGTTACACTATATTGTACAGTATACTGCCATACAGAAGGGTTACAATATATTTTACAGTATACTGCCATACAGAGGTGTTACACTATATTGTACAGTATACTGCCATACAGAAGGGTTACACTATATTGTACAGTATACTGCCATACAGAAGGGGTTACACTATATTGTACAGTATACTGCCATACAGAAGGGTTACACTATATTGTACAGTATACTGCCATACAGAAGGGTTACACTATATTGTACAGTATATTGCCATACAGAAGGGTTACACTATATTGTACAGGGGGAACAAGCCATCTCAGGTTCAAGTCTCCTTGTCAGACAGGTCTATGTCCTCACCCAAAAAAAAGTGTGTAAAAAAAATTAAAATAATTAGAAAAATAAATAATAAATAGTAAAATAAATAAATAGTCAAACAAGAATGGGAGTCCCTGAGTCCGCTGTGCAAATGGATTTATAGCTTATATGTATGGCCATTCACGTCTATGGAATTAACTAAGTACACATAGGATATACACATAGTGATGTCACAGTACAGATAATACACACAGTGATGTCCACAGTACAGGATAATACTCACAGTGATGTCACAGTACAGGATAATACACACAGTGATGTCACAGTACAGGATAATACACACAGTGATGTCACAGTTACAGAGATAATACACACAGTGATGTCACAGTACAGAGATAATACACACAGTGATGTCACAGTACAGAGATAATACACACAGTGATGTCACAGTACAGGATAATACACACAGTGATGTCACAGTACAGGATAATACACACAGTGATGTCACAGTACAGGATAATACACACAGTGATGTCACAGTACAGGGATAATACACACAGTGATGTCACAGTACAGAGATAATACACACAGTGATGTCACAGTACAGGATAATACACACAGTGATGTCACAGTACAGGATAATACACACAGTGATATCACAGTACAGGATAATACACACAGTGATGTCACAGTACAGAGATAATACACACAGTGATGTCACAGTACATAGATAATACACACAGTGATGTCACAGTACAGGATAATACACACAGTGATGTCACAGTACAGAGATAATACACACAGTGATGTCACAGTACAGGATAATACACACAGTGATGTCACAGTACAGAGATAATACACACAGTGATGTCACAGTACAGGAGATAATACACACAGTGATGTCACAGTACAGGGATAATACACACGGTGATGTCACAGTACAGGGATAATACACACAGTGATGTCACAGTACAGGATAATACACACAGTGATGTCACAGTACAGAGATAATACACACAGTGATGTCACAGTACAGAGATAATACACACAGTGATGTCACAGTACAGGGATAATACACACAGTGATGTCACAGTACAGGATAATACACACAGTGATGTCACAGTACAGAGATAATACACCACAGTGATGTCACAGTACAGAGATAATACACACAGTGATGTCACATTACAGAGATAATACACACAGTGATGTCACAGTACAGGATAATACACACAGTGATGTCACAGTACAGAGATAATACACACAGTGATGTCACAGTACAGGGATAATACACACAGTGATGTCACAGTACAGAGATAATACACACAGTGATGTCACAGTACAGGATAATACACACAGTGATGTCACAGTACAGGATAATACACACAGTGATGTCACAGTACAGGGATAATACACACAGTGATGTCACAGTACAGGATAATACACACAGTGATGTCACAGTACAGAGATAATACACACAGTGATGTCACAGTACAGGATAATACACACAGTGATGTCACAGTACAGGGATAATACACACAGTGATGTCACAGTACAGGATAATACACACAGTGATGTCACAGTACAGGATAATAACACACAGTGATGTCACAGTACAGAGATAATACACACAGTGATGTCACAGTACAGGATAATACACACAGTGATGTCACAGTACAGGATAATACACACAGTGATGTCACAGTACAGAGATAATACACACAGTGATGTCACAGTACAGGGATAATACACACAGTGATGTCACAGTACAGAGATAATACACACAGTGATGTCACAGTACAGGGATAATACACACAGTGATGTCACAGTACAGGATAATACACACAGTGATGTCACAGTACAGGATAATACACACAGTGATGTCACAGTACAGAGATAATACACACAGTGATGTCACAGTACAGGATAATACACACAGTGATGTCACAGTACAGAGATAATACACACAGTGATGTCACAGTACAGGGATAATACACACAGTGATGTCATAGTACAGGATAATACACACAGTGATGTCACAGTACAAGAGATAATACACACAGTGATGTCACAGTACAGGATAATACACACATTGATGTCACAGTACAGGATAATACACACATTGATGTCACAGTACAGGGATAATACACACAGTGATGTCACAGTACAGGGATAATACACACAGTGATGTCACAGTACAGGATAATACACACATTGATGTCACAGTACAGGGATAATACACACAGTGATGTCACAGTACAGGATAATACACACATTGATGTCACAGTACAGAGATAATACACACAGTGATGTCACAGTACAGAGATAATACACCACAGTGATGTCACAGTACAGAGATAATACACACAGTGATGTCACAGTACAGGATAATACACACAGTGATGTCACAGTACAGGATAATACACACAGTGATGCCACAGTACAGGATAATACACACATTGATGTCACAGTACAGGGATAATACACACATTGATGTCACAGTACAGAGATAATACACACAGTGATGTCACAGTACAGGATAATACACACAGTGATGTCACAGTACAGAGATAATACACACAGTGATGTCACAGTACAGGATAATACACACAGTGATGTCACAGTACAGGATAATACACACAGTGATGTCACAGTACAGAGATAATACACACATTGATGTCACAGTACAGAGATAATACACACAGTGATGTCACAGTACAGGGATAATACACACAGTGATGTCACAGTACAGGATAATACACACAGTGATGTCACAGTACAGGATAATACACACAGTGATGTCTCAGTACAGGGATAATACACACAGTGATGTCACAGTACAGGATAATACACACAGTGATGTCACAGTACAGAGATAATACACACAGTGATGTCACAGTACAGGGATAATACACACAGTGATGTCACAGTACAGGATAATACACACAGTGATGTCACAGTACAGGATAATACACACAGTGATGTCACAGTACAGAGATAATACACACAGTGATGTCACAGTACAGGATAATACACACAGTGATGTCACAGTACAGGGATAATACACACAGTGATGTCACAGTACAGAGATAATACACACAGTGATGTCACAGTACAGGATAATACACACAGTGATGTCACAGTACAGGATAATACACACAGTGATGTCACAGTACAGGATAATACACACAGTGATGTCACAGTACAGGATAATACACACAGTGATGTCACAGTACAGGATAATACACACAGTGATGTCACAGTACAGGATAGATACACACAGTGATGTCACAGTACAGGATAATACACACAGTGATGTCACAGTACAGGATAATACACACAGTGATGTCACAGTACAGATAATACACACAGTGATGTCACAGTACAGGATAATACACACAGTGATGTCACAGTACAGAGATAATACACACAGTGATGTCACAGTACAGGGATAATACACACAGTGATGTCACAGTACAGGGATAATACACACAGTGATGTCACAGAGTATAAAGAAAGTAATGGAGGCTCATTCAGTTTTCCACTTCTTCTGTTGTTGTGGCCGCGCTCCTGGCAGATCAGCTGATGCTCGTCCTCTATTCTGTACTTAGGAGATAAATTCTTTTCATGGCACAAACCTTTAAAGGACAATTGTCAGGACCCTCAGACTAACATTGGGGTGACATTGGGGTAACATTGGGGTAACATTGGGGAGAGGTTTTCAGGTTTCCAATCACTGACCAACAGCAGAAATATTGGTAAAGAATTGATAGAAAGTAGATGAAGTAATAAGAATGACATCAGCAATATGGGTGAAACGTTGTAGTTAAATATTGATCATCGTATCAGCTTTATAGCCTGTGAATCACAATGTATATAGCGTATGTCGCCCAATTGCTTCTGCTCACAGATAAGTCACCTTGGATTTCTACAAGAACTTAAGATAAGACTGGAATATTTAAGACCTCTGAATAAAATGTGGACGTTCTTGTGTAAAATTAGGTGAGGTCCTCGAGAGATCAATGCAGAAGTTCAAGGCTGTTTGTGATTGCAGATCTCCCACCCCGATACTGATAGCGGCCGCGAGTAGAAGGGAGTCCTTTAGTAGTGTCTTCACATTCCTCTGCTTTATAGAAAGTTCTACATCTTCTGCTTTCTTGAAGGAATTCATAATGTCATCTCCTAGTGATGGGCAAACCTCACCGAATTATTCTACAAGGCTTGCTTAGTCTTGGGCCAAACTTTTAGGAAGTGCAGACAAAGTTGGATATTATACTGTGGGGTATGATAGGGTCTTATACTATAGTAGGGTTATATCATGGGGTCTTATAGAAGGGTTTTATCATGGGGTCTTATAGTAGGGTTATATCATGGGGTCTTATAGTAGGGTTTTATCATAGGGTCTTATAGTAGGGTTTTATCATGGGGTCTTATAGTAGGGTTATATCATGGGGTCTTATAGTAGGGTTTTATCATAGGGTCTTATAGTAGGGTTATATCATGGGGTCTTATAGTAGGGTTTTATCATAGGGTCTTATAGTAGGGTTATATCATAGGGTCTTATAGTAGGGTGTTATAGTAGGGTTTTATCATAGGGTCTTATAGTAGGGTTATATCATAGGGTCTTATAGAAGGGTTTTATCATGGGGTCTTATAGTAGGGTTATATCATGGGGTCTTATAGTAGGGTTATATCATGGGGTCTTATAGTAGGGTTATATCATGGGGTCTTATAGTAGGGTTTTATCATAGGGTCTTATAGAAGGGTTTTATCATGGGGTCTTATAGTAGGGTTATATCATAGGGTCTTATAGAAGGGTTTTATCATGGGGTCTTATAGAAGGGTTTTATCATGGGGTCTTATAGTAGGGTTATATCATGGGGTCTTATAGTAGGGTTATATCATGGGGTCTTATGGTAGGGTTATATCATGGGGTCTTATAGTAGGGTTTTATCATAGGGTCTTATAGTAGGGTTATATCATGGGGTCTTATAGTAGGGTTTTATCATAGGGTCTTATAGTAGGGTTTTATCATGGGGTCTTATAGTAGGGTTTTATCATGGGGTCTTATAGTAGGGTTATATCATGGGGTCTTATAGAAGGGTTTTATCATGGGGTCTTATAGAAGGGTTTTATCATGGGGTCTTATAGTAGGGTTATATCATGGGGTCTTATAGTAGGGTTATATCATGGGGTCTTATAGTAGGGTTTTATCATAGGGTCTTATAGTAGGGTTATATCATGGGGTCTTATAGTAGGGTTTTATCATAGGGTCTTATAGTAGGGTGTTATAGTAGGGTTTTATCATAGGGTCTTATAGTAGGGTTATATCATAGGGTCTTATAGTAGGGTTATATCATAGGGTCTTATAGTAGGGTTATATCATAGGGTCTTATAGTAGGGTTATATCATAGGGTCTTATAGAAGGGTTTTATCATGGGGTCTTATAGAAGGGTTTTATCATGGGGTCTTATAGTAGGGTTATATCATGGGGTCTTATAGTAGGGTTATATCATGGGGTCTTATAGTAGGGTTTTATCATAGGGTCTTATAGTAGGGTTATATCATGGGGTCTTATAGTAGGGTTTTATCATAGGGTCTTATAGTAGGGTGTTATAGTAGGGTTTTATCATAGGGTCTTATAGTAGGGTTATATCATAGGGTCTTATAGTAGGGTTATATCATAGGGTCTTATAGAAGGGTTTTATCATAGGGTCTTATAGTAGGGTTATATCATAGGGTCTTATAGAAGGGTTTTATCATAGGGTCTTATAGTAGGGTTATATCATAGGGTCTTATAGTAGGGTTATATCATAGGGTCTTATAGAAGGGTTTTATCATAGGGTCTTATAGTAGGGTTATATCATAGGGTCTTATAGTAGGGTTATATCATAGGGTCTTATAGTAGGGTTTTATCATAGGGTCTTATAGTAGGGTTTTATCATAGGGTCTTATAGTAGGGTTATATCATAGGGTCTTATAGTAGGGTTATATCATAGGGTCTTATAGAAGGGTTTTATCATGGGGTCTTATAGTAGGGTTATATCATAGGGTCTTATAGTAGGGTTTTATCATAGGGTCTTATAGTAGGGTTATATCATAGGGTCTTATAGTAGGGTTATATCATAGGGTCTTATAGAAGGGTTTTATCATAAGGTCTTATAGTAGGGTTATATCATGGGGTCTTATAGTAGGGTTTTATCATAGGGTCTTATAGTAGGGTTATATCATAGGGTCTTATAGTAGGGTTATATCATAGGGTCTTATAGAAGGGTTTTATCATAGGGTCTTATAGTAGGGTTATATCATAGGGTCTTATAGTAGGGTTATATCATAGGGTCTTATAGTAGGGTGTTATAGTAGGGTTTTATCATAGGGTCTTATAGTAGGGTTATATCATAGAGTCTTATAGTACGGTTTTATCATAGGGTCTTCATATTCTATATTCATTACAATCATCAGAGATCAGAGAAAGTGGGAGAAAATAAATAAACAACGTATCTATCAGCCTATCTTGGTCTCCACCATGGCGGCTTCCAGTATCCCGGTCTTGTTCCTGGGCTGTCGGCCATATTCTATGTCTGTGATTGTTCTTGAGCGATAACAAGGTGGGCGTTGATATCATCCCGCTTTGATACTATAGTGTCATCCCTTCAGGGTGACTTGGGGGACAGAGAAGATGGCAGATGGTCCAGGTCCAGGTAGAAGATACAAGGATGCTATGGCAGATCCCGGGATTTTAACACTCCTTCCCTTGCCTGCAAATATTAGTGACCCCAGAGTATAATGATAAGCTCCTAGATTTGGGAGGGGCACAGTGCAAAAATTTGGGGTTAAGTAGAATCTGAAATTTTTGTGAACTTGGCTTGTTAAGATCCATTTCAAGCACCACTAAAGAACTGTGGGGGTCCATTACTATACCCTAGGGGCCCCCATACACATGTCCATTACTATACCCTAGGGGCCCCCATACACATATATGCTGGATTCTGCTGAGCATGCATGTGCTGTTCTTTCCCCCGACCTCTGCTATTAAAATACAAAGACAATTATCTAACCTATGGGTAAAAAATAGCCAAATTTTGGGATCTGTGGCAAAAAAAATGGCGAGCCTAGAAAGTATCCAAATACATAACTATAGCTGTCTGGCATTAAGGTAGGAAGGCAACGCTGTAATAATTGGGGGCAGTATTTTTTCTCTACATCCTGGTGCAAAGGTAACTGTGCTGAATGGGAATTATCTGAGCAGGAGGTCTGCAGACCCTGAACAATCAGAGGGTGATGGGCGATTACAGCTCTGAAGCATGCACAGCTATAAATGCAGCAAGGTGATCTCTCTTCCTACATACATTAGATTCTTACCTTCCCCGTTCTTGTAAGGCCTGGCTGACTTCAGTTCGCTATTAGTGTTGTCATGCAGATAGACCTGACTTGGTAATGTAGAGGGAGGGGGAGGGGACAGTAAATATTCGTTGCTCAGCTTTGCTCCACATTTCCATTATAGAAACCCTTCACGTCCAAATTCACAGATATATGCGTCCCCTGTTAGTTTAATACAATTATCTTGAATGCTTTGGTGTCACTGCTCAATTTCAGCTCATGGGTCCCAAATGTAACAGCTGATGAGAACAAATTGTCGGCCAAACCTATAAATCTTTTATAGACATAATCGTCTTCCCACAGACACAGCTTGTCCAATAAACCCGAGCAGTCAGCTGGCCGAGTGGTCCCTATACAACAGGCTGGATGATAGTGAGAGCAGACGCAAAGGACCTGCTGTACGCTGTATACTGTATACTGAGAGACGTCCATATGTGCCACTCACAGTATACGATATAGGAAGACACCAAACATATGGCCCGGGCCTCCTCCATATTAGCCGCTCCTTTGTTCATTCTCTCCTTACATTCTCATTTTATAACTTTCATTTTCTTCTAATCCTTCTCTTCTTTTACTTTCTCTTTTCTTTTTCTTCTTCATATACATTATCTCTTGTCCCCTCCATTCCTCTCTTGCCGTTATTTCCTTGCTCTTCCTTTTCCTTTCTCTTTTTCCATCATTTTCTTGTTCCTTTTCTTTACTTCTCTTCCCTTCTTCATTCCCTTTCATTTCTCTGTACATTCCCATTTCCTTCACTTTCCCTCCTTTGTCTCCATCACATATTTTCATACAATCTTTTCTTTCCATTTTTAACTTTCCAAACATTCTCTTCCTTTATTTTCTTCTCTTTCCTTCTATTTTCTTCCTCCCTCCTTTCCTCCCATGTACTGTCTTCTTCAACTTCCCTTTTCCTTATTCTTTCCATTTATCCTTCCCTTTTTTTCCCTCTCACTTCCTTCCCTTCCCTTCTCCTCTCTTCTCCTCTCCTCTCTTCTCTTCTCCTCTCTTCTCTTCTCCTCTCCTCTCCTCTCCTCTCTTCTCCTCTCTTCTCTTCCCTTCTCTCTTCTTCTCCTCTCTTCTCTTCTCCTCTCCTCTCTTCTCTTCTCTTCTCTTCTCCTCTCTTCTCTTCTCCTTTCTTCTCCTCTCCTCTCCTCTCCTCTCCTCTCTTCTCTTCTCTTCTCCTCTCTTCTCTTCTCTTCTCTTCTCCTCTCTTCTCTTCTCTTCTCCTCTCCTCTCTTCTCTTCGCTTCTCCTCTCTTCTCTTCTCCTCTCTTCTCTTCTCTTCTCTTCTCTTCTCCTCTCCTCTCTTCTCTTCGCTTCTCCTCTCTTCTCTTCTCTTCTCTTCTCTTCTCTTCTCCTCTCTTCTCTTCTCTTCTCTTCTCTTCTCCTCTCCTCTCTTCTCTTCGCTTCTCTTCTCTTCTCCTCTTCTCTTCCCTTCTCTCTTCTTCTCCTCTCTTCTCTTCTCCTCTCCTCTCTTCTCTTCTCTTCTCCTCTCTTCTCTTCTCCTCTCTTCTCTCCTCTCCTCTCCTCTCCTCTCCTCTCTTCTCTTCTCTTCTCTTCTCCTCTCTTCTCTTCTCTTCTCTTCTCCTCTCCTCTCTTCTCTTCGCTTCTCCTCTCTTCTCTTCTCTTCTCTTCTCTTCTCCTCTCTTCTCTTCTCTTCTCTTCTCTTCTCCTCTCTTCTCTTCTCATCTCTTCTCTTCCCTTCTCTTCTCCTCTCTTCTCTTCTCCTCTCTTCCCTTCTCTTCTCCTCTCTTCTCTTTCCTTCTCTTCTCTTCCCTTCCCGTCCTTTCCCTTTTTCCTTCCTTTCCCCCTTTCTTTTCTGTCTTCCTTTCCCATTCCCTTTCTTTCCCTGTTTCCTTCCCTTGCTCATTGTACAGGACCCCATAGAAATCCTCGCAGGGATCCCCCTATTTGCTCCTTACTGTCCATCTATTGCTTTTTATATACTGTATCTGTTTCTATAAATTCTAATACAAAAGCCCATACAAAGGTTTTAGTGGTGAACAAGGAGGACGAGGAAAATGCACCGTGAACAGCAGACAGACATGGCAGATCGCCCACATTATTAATACCTGATATTTCCGCATTGGTGGCCACTGAAAAGTTCAGGATGACAAAACTCCTCAATTACGGTAAATGAACTTTACAAAAGAAAGAGATACAAAGTAACAGAGTTTACGGATTCTGTCAGTCAATTGGTTGTAGTTTAATTTTAAAATGTTAACATTAACCCTTGATTTTTTAAAAAATATTTATTCAATTTAATCATGTTCACAGTTCAAGCCAACCTTTCAATACATGAGAGTTGTCCCTATGGTGGACATGACTAATGGAATTCCTACAAGTAGCCATATACTTAGGATAGTCCATAAACGGTTCGGATTACAGTGATACAAGATAACAGTGTTAACCAGTAAGCTGTGATGCAACCCTAAGGTTTCTGTGTTGGATTAAAGGGACTCTACCACTAAATATGTATTTTTTGTGCTTTAGACGTCGGAATAGCCTTTAGAAAGTCTATTCGTCTCTTACCTTTAGACGTGATCTCCACTGTGCCATTCCTTAGAAATACCGTTTCTTACCGGTATGCAAATGAGTTATCTCGCAGCAATGGGGGTGGGCCCAGCGCTCAAACGGCGATGAGGGCGTCCCCACTGCTGTCAGAGAACTCTCTCCAGCGACGCCTCCATCTTCAGCTGCATCCTCCCTGCGCATGTCAGCCGGCAGCCACAATTGCGCACACGTACAGTACACTCCTCTAAGTCTACGCCGAACAAAATATGGCCGCCGGCCGGCATGCACAGTCGGCTCTCCTAGTGTCTCGCTGTCAGAGCCAACTGTGCAGTCATCAGAGCTGACGCAGAAGAAAGACGATGAGAGAAGGGGAGGATGCAGCTGAAGAAGGAGGCGTCGCTGGAGAGAGTTCTCGGGCAGCAGTGGGGACGCCCCCACGCCATTTGAGCGCTGGTGCTCGCCGCCATTGCTGCGAGAGAACTTATTAGCATACTGGTAAAACACGGGATTTCTAAGGAACGGCGCCGCGGAGACCACGTCTAATGGTAAGAGATGAATAGACTTTCTAAAGGCTATTCCGACATCTAAAGCAGAAAAAACAGCGATTTAGTAGTAGAATCCCTTTAACACTGAATGGCCACTTTATTAGAGACACCTATGGAATAGAACATTGGACCCTCTTTGGCCTTCAGAATAGCAGTAAATCATGGTGGCATACGCAGGAATCACCCACAAGTATAAGGCTGCATTCACACGGAGTAAACGCTGGCGTTTTTTGTGTGTTTTTTGCACATAGCGCCGCGTTTACGCCGCGTAGCGTCGCGTTAACGCCGCGTATACGCCGTGTTAACGCCGGGCAACGCCACCGCTAAATAGCGCGGCGTTAACGCGGCGTATACGCGGTGTTAACGCGATGCTACGCGGCGTAAACGCGGCGCTATGTGCAAAAAACACACAAAAAACGCCAGCGTTTACTCCGTGTGAATGCAGCCTAAGAGCTCCCAGGATGCACCAAAAAACCTTCCCCCTCCCATAGTTACTCTTCCTCCTCCAGCATGAACTGTTGAAAATAATAGAAAGTTTCGCACCCTGTGTTCCAGCATGGTGCCACGAAGATGTGGGTCCGTCTGACCAGGCAATATTTTTCCACTGATACAAATTTTGTTCTTTCAGTCATTGCTCTTTCTGTTTCCATGAGATAGTAAAGGCCCTTGCACTGGTCGTTCACTGTTATAGTTCATCCATTCAGTCCTTATTCAGACAGCGGCAATGTATCTGGTTGCAGTTTACTTGGCTGTTCTTCACGATCCCCGACATCCTCAGTTGATCCTTTCATTACAAGTTGTTTCAGTCTCCAGGATCTCCTCTCACTGGATCTCTTTGCTCTATCACACTATTCTTGGTATAACCTCCACACCACGACAGTACAAAGCCCTACAAAACAGCAGTGTCTGAAATCCTGGCCCTGTCTAGTCGAGCAGATGACCAGCCCTCACTCCAAGTTGCTCCCATCACTGGATTTTCCCTTCGAGGGCTAGGTTCACATCTCCACCGGAGTCTACATTGAAGACGCCATCATAGTGTCCGCCGAAAATCAGTGAAGAGAAAACTCCTGCGTGAACAGATTTACATGAAATTTGCCACATACATAGATAGGAACCCCGATTAAAACATAGGCTACTTTTTATCCTGGTAAATGACATCACTACACAACCGCAGTGAAGGAATGTAGGTTCACGCAACACTAAAGGACCTGTGATGACATCATAACAGGTCCTTGAGCCATTATAGGATAGGCTCTTGCTAGGCAGTGGGCGGAGCTACACACTATTTTGTGGGTGGAGCTATATAGGATGAAGCTGGACAGTGTGAAAGCTGAAGAAAATGGAGTCTCATGGAAGATCAGGAGATTACAGAACGGTAGAGTCTAAATCCTAGTGGGCTAAAGGACCAGGTCCTTCTACCCACTAGCTTTTAGCCTGCTCTATATAAGAAAGCCAAATCCTAGTGGTGATATAAAGGTGTCTGGTCTTCAAGTAAAGGCATTTCCATTGGTCCTCTGATAAACCAAAGGGGTTGGGGCTTCCTATAAATGCCAGAAGAAACCAGACAAACTCTTCCTCCAAGTTCCTGGCATGAAAGAAACGAAAAAATGCAGTTTGCGTTCCCTTCCAAGCACCTCTGTAAAACAATACCGTGATATTCTGCTAATTATGTGCTGCTTCATCCAGTTCACTAATATGTTTACATTTGGCAACGTATAGAATCCGAGGACACGGGAGATATGAAACGTAGATGCAAGCGCTGATTCTGCAATAATATGATCCCGGACGCTCTTTGCACCTCACCACTAGATTTTCTCTGTTGGACATAAACTCAAGTCGGAATGGCACCAACTCCCTCAATACTTTGAAACTGAATCCAATGCTTCCCTGCTGGCTTTGTCAAGTGGCCTGTGGTCAAAGACTGTAATTGTGGCCTCTGAAAATAAGAAAAACAGACAGCAAACCGTGCAGGCTGCAAACACTGAACGGACAGAGGGGAAAATGTTGGATGAGATCTGACGCTGCTATTAAAAGTTGGCTCTGGGCGAAGGTTCTGACCATGCAAAGACTCGCTTGTCCATTGTAAGAGTTGAAGACGTCTGACCTTGGAACAGCTTTGCGAAAAACATTATACTGGGAGAATGAAGCTGGTGGCTGGATTGCTGAGAACACCGTGTTCTGTAACCAAGTCCTATAATGCTGCATGAGAGATTATGGAGGAAGCCAAATGTGCCGACAGATAGCTTGTGTTTCCTGCAAAGACAATAGAAAAAATCAACTTCCCCATTCTTCACAGTTTTTATGACTTCTGTTCACTGTCCTCAAATGTGAACCTTCATTGTTTAGGCTGGAAGAGGTCCGGACCTATTAGATGTGGGTCAACCTTCCCATGTATTGGGTTGTCCTAAAACAACCCCAATGGCAGATATCAGGGGAAACAAAGGTCAAACATGTTGGGCTACAGGAAGCTTGACCTACCACATGCTAAACATGCAAGCTCTGCTTATTCTGTCGACCTCATAGACATTGAATTGATCACCAGGGCAGAGGTGTGACCATCACTTTATTCATTATCTGCACTACAGTTATAGAGTGGACTCGAGACCCATAATCTAGTGATCAATAGAGGTCCAGGCGATGGGTGATCAAACATACATTCAGTCACTACATCAGCTTTGCCTTCCTTCCTTCCTCACCCCTGTCCATAGACTTCCATGGGTGACCCTCATATGGCCCTCCAATTAGCTGATAGTCTATCTTGGAAGGCCAAGACAAAATACAGCAGCAAACTAAAAATTGAATGCGAGTTTAGAAAGAAATGGAAAAAGCCAGATAAGTGGAAAAAGAAGCATTTTTCTTAGATGGCACGCATTACAAAATTTCTTGATTAAATTCAGCAGAGTTTGTTGAAAGGTTTAGGTATAGGTAGCTGAAATCTGATACTTCAATGCGCTAGCAGTCTGTCTTGGAAGACCAAGACAGAATACAGCTGCAATTTCAGAATGAGTGTCAGTTCAGTAGGGAAGGAAAAGACCCTGATAAGTAAAGAAAGCAGCATTTTACTTTGATAAGACCTATTACAAAGTTACTATTATTCACTTAATTTCTGCAAGGTTTGTTGAGCATATATATATATATATATATATATATATATAGTGGAAAGTAAAAGCCGCCAGGCACTCGGATATAATGTTGCTGCATTTATTATCTAGGAGTTGAGCACATCGGATGACCGAGATGTACCATAATAACAATGCGATCTATAAATGTGTAACTTTTGTCCTTTGTAGGGATTGTAAAAACGAGTCCGCTCCGCTCAATCCTCCTGGATATGACCAGACAAAGGTTCCTCTCTCTGGTTTATGCCCTCTGTACACACTGCAGATAAGACAAGGACTAAATACAAGGCGGGAATACTATGACTGATGATGGAGAACTCAGAACATCTACATGGTGGGGAAAGCTGGAAAAAGTAACAAAGGCTTCTGGATTTAGATACATTATTGTCACAGTTACAGCATCCAGTGCTAGTGATCCACAACCTGCCCAGCTCCGGCCGATACTAAACTACAGTCCTTGACATAGATCCATATCTAATACAAGATCATCTCACATCAAGGTTCATATCTCAATGACATAGCAAATGGAGGAATTTCTTCATGTACTGGATCTGGTTCACGATCCATAATTCTAAGTATAGTCCTTGTGTGTATGATGACCGGCCTGAAGTATCAACCAAGGAAGAGAGACATTGTCTGATGAGGTGCCATATTGTAGGCTTCGCCAGTTTACATTGGTCGCTGCTCTAAAAAGCAAAATATTAATTTCCTAGAAAGTCATTTTCACGTTCTACATTCCTTAGTCTGACTCACATTTCTTTATTGTCAGAAATCCCATAAACTGTGGATGATATATAAACCCTAAAGAGCTAAAAATGTAAGTGTAAAAAGTCTGATCCCATTCAAAGACGTCTCACATTATCAGATTATTCCAAAGTATGTCCGAGGCTGAACGGAGCAAATTCCATCATGTAGAAGATTGTTCTAAGAGTTGTAGCTATTAAAGTATCATAAACTATAATAGTATCACTTTAATATGTCTAAGTAATGCACATTATAAAAGCACTATGTATAAATCCGAAATAGACGCTATATGCACTGACACAAAACTCTTCCAGATGTCACATAACACAATCTATAAAGAAAAATCTATACTAGTTACTATTATAATACTGCCCTCTATGTTCAATATAACAACTATACTACTGTCACTACATGGAAGAATATAACAAGTATAATACTGCTCCAATGTACAAGAATATAACTACTATAATACTACTCCTATGTACAAGAATATAACTACTATAATACTACTCCTATATACAAGAATATAACTACTATAATACTACTCCTATGTACAAGAATATAACTACTATAATACTACTCCTATGTACAAGAATATAACTACTATAATACTGCTCCAATGTACAAGAATATAACTACTATAATACTACTCCTATGTACAAGAATATAACTACTATAATACTGCTCCTATATACAAGAATATAACTACTATAATACTACTCCTATGTACAAGAATATAACTACTATAATACTACCTCCTATGTACAAGAATATAACTACTATAATACTGCTCCTATGTACAAGAATATAACTACTATAATACTACTCCTATGTACAAGAATATAACTACTATAATACTACTCTTATGTACAAGAATATAACTACTATAATACTACTCCTATGTACAAGAATATAACTACTATAATACTACTCCTATGTACAAGAATATAACTACTATAATACTACTCCTATGTACAAGAATATAACTACTATAATACTACCTCCTATGTACAAGAATATAACTACTATAATACTGCTCCTATGTACAAGAATATAACTACTATAATACTACTCCTATGTACAAGAATATAACTACTATAATACTACTCTTATGTACAAGAATATAACTACTATAATACTACTCCTATGTACAAGAATATAACTACTATAATACTACTCCTATGTACAAGAATATAACTACTATAATACTACTCCTATGTACAAGAATATAACTACTATAATACTACTCCTATGTACAAGAATATAACTACTATAATACTACTCCTATATACAAGAATATAACTACTATAATACTGCTCCTATGTACAGGAATATAACTGCTATAATACTGCCCCCTATGTACAAGAATATAACTACTATAATACTACCCTCTATGTACAAGAATATAACTACTATAATACTACCCTCTATGTACAAGAATATAACTACTATAATACTGCTCCTATGTACAAGAATATAACTACTATAATACTACTCCTATGCACAAGAATATAACTACTATAATACTACTCCTATATACAAGAATATAACTACTATAATACTACTCCTATGTACAAGAATATAACTTCTATAATACTACCTCCTATGTACAAGAATATAACTACTATAATACTACTCCTATATACAAGAATATAACTACTATAATACTACTCCTATGTACAAGAATATAACTTCTATAATACTACCTCCTATGTACAAGAATATAACTACTATAATACTACTCCTATATACAAGAATATAACTACTATAATACTACTCCTATGTACAAGAATATAACTTCTATAATACTACCTCCTATGTACAAGAATATAACTACTATAATACTACTCCTATATACAAGAATATAACTACTATAATACTACTCCTATGTACAAGAATATAACTACTATAATACTTCTCCTATGTACAAGAATATAACTACTATAATACTACCTCCTATATACAAGAATATAACTACTATAATACTACTCCTATATACAAGAATATAACTACTATAATACTGCTCCTATGTACAAGAATATAACTACTATAATACTACTCCTATGTACAAGAATATAACTACTATAATACTACTCCTATGTATAAGAATATAACTACTATAATACTACCTCCTATGTACAAGAATATAACTACTATAATACTACTCCTATGTACAAGAATATAACTACTATAATACTACTTCTATGTATAAGAATATAACTACTATAATACTACCTCCTATGTACAAGAATATAACTACTATAATACTACTCCTATGTACAAGAATATAACTACTATAATACTACTCCTATGTACAAGAATATAACTACTATAATACTACTCCTATGTACAAGAATATAACTACTATAATAATACTCCTATGTACAAGAATATAACTACTATAATACTGCTCCTATGTACAAGAATATAACTACTATAATACTACCTCCTATGTACAAGAATATAACTACTATAATACTACTCCTATGTACAAGAATATAACTACTATAATACTGCTCCTATGTACAAGAATATAACTACTATAATACTAACATTTCCATGTCTGACTTGTGATCAGTTTATAGTGATCTGACTCTGTATCTATCTCACATGTCATGTATCTATCTTCTGGATTTGGTCTCTTCTTTATTGCTCCTTTTCTTGTCTTTGTGAAACTTCAAATATCAAACAGTAGAATGTTTTCCATTTTCTTCCATGTGATGCTTTTGGATTGGTCGGTGACTAACACCACCTCTGTAGCCATGTTTCTCTGTAGAGCTGTATACACTGCACAGAATAAGGATATTCCAGGAGACTTTGGTGCTGATCTGAGCTTCAAATCCTGACTTGCCTTTAAACAGTTCTAGCTCAGTGACACAATTCTGGATACTTGGAGCCACCACTAGGGGGGACTCATTGCATATGGTTTTTATTATCTAGTTTGCTCTATAATTCTGTCTGCAGTGAGCGCCTTGTATTGGTGACTATATGTAAGTGCACTAACAGTGTGCTCAGACAAAGGTGACTCTCACTGTAGACCCTATAGCAGTCATGTACAAGGTACACGATGCCGCAGCCCATTGTAATGAATGATCCTTTGAATCCTGTAGTATTTGCACTGTTTCAGACTGTAATATTCTTCCTCCATATTTGGATCCCGCTAATACGTAGTAATATGTAATACATCATTTGCCGCCTTCTCCTAGTTTGAGTCTTGACTTGAGGTTGGATTCAGCATGCTGCTGCCTTCACTAGCTCTTGAGTACAACTTTATTCCTGGACTGACTTTTTCTTGAGAGAAGAGGAGGAAAATCAGAGAAAGCACAGAAGAGCAACAATACAACCAGCTATGTGAAGGAGTAGCACAGACTCTACAGCAAATACAAAGACTATTCACTTAGATGAGGAAGCAAATGAACAATAGAAATGAAATCAGTGTAAGAGTTTCCTTAGTCATCAAAGGGTCACTTTTACCTCTTGACTTCACAACTACATGCAGCACAATACATACAGGAACCAGGGAAAGCTGGGTGATCTCTCCAGTGAGATCTGCAGGAGGATAAGTCAAGACCTAAATGCTCTTTAAGAAGAAGGGAACATTTTTGTAAATACATTTGAAGGAAATTACTGAGATGATTGATCACAGTCGGTGCAGGAGAAGACGCCTCAAAGGCTCCGTCACCCACCAGCCATTTACTAACAACGTCTAGAAGGTGCCGCTCCCGTCATAGAATATTTCCTAAAACAAAGCACAACAAAGAGAAATGGTCTTTATGACATTTTTCCAGCTGAGGTGCCGCGGATATTGATGTAATCGCACTTAGAACCATCCCCGGCATCTCTTTGAAAGGAACAGGA